>NC_048899.1:7170336-7203318 GCF_011077185.1 Oxyura jamaicensis | reverse complement strand
CCCCCCCCCCCCCCCCCCCCCCCCCCCCCCCCCCGGAACTCAATGTGCAAGTGTAAGAGCTAGGTGGGACCAGTACTGCGAGAGGGTGAAGCTGAGGTCTTACCTGAAAGGTTGTGGCCGGAGCGCTCCGTATTGCCCATGTCTCTCAGCCCAGGAAGCTGGAAACATGTTTTTCTGAGTCCTTTTTGCAACAGCATCACTGAATGTTTGCCAGCTGGAAAGCCGGGAGCATTGTGGAATAACACAATCAAGACGTTTGATTGAGCCTCTTGAAGATTTTGTGACATGGAGGGGCTGGGGGTGTGGGGTTGTTTTAGCTCCCTGACCCCCACGTCCCAGGCAGGCTCCTGGGGACACTGCAGGGGCACTGTGACCGTGGCCCTGCCCATTCCCTCTAGCCCCAAGGCAGGATCTGTTGTTCTCAGCCTGCTCCTTCCTTGGGCAAAACTGATTTTGAAGGTTTTTCAGAAAAGAGCCAAAAACATCAAACCAAACAGCTCTGGCCTTTGCTCCTTGCTGATCTCTGCTGCTCATCTGCGGACTGCTGTTTCCAAACCTGAACCCCCTCCAGCTCCCAGTGCAGCCACCAGGCCAGGGGTCAGTACATAACGCCCAGACTGGCATGGAGACAGCGTCAACTTGTCCCAGCGACCAGAGAAACAACGGCTAGAGGAACAACGTGGGAGATGGGGGTCACAGCATGATGAGATTAAACTGAATTCCACAGGCAGAGCCTTGAATGCCCCTGAGAGCCACCTGTCCCATAAGAGCTCCGGGAGGACATGGGGCCTGTGCATCCTCCCAGAGGGGATGCTGCCAAAAACAGGCAGCTGGGTGCAGCCTCTGGTGCACTCATCCCAGCTCAGAGAGCCATCCTGAGTCTTCGTGTGTCTCTATTTAAAAATGATCACATGGCAAGACTTAAAAAACCTGTTTACATGTTATTTGCAACTGTCCATTCAAACCATCTTCCCCCTTACTTTTGCAAAGCAGCAGCATGTGCCAGAGCAGGACACAGCTGGGTTTAACCCCAGCTGACAGAGCACCTCCTGAGGTCCTCATTTCAGGGAGCACCTCCCAAAGGGTCACCCGCTCTGTGCCACCAACCTGCTGTGTGTGATCACCTCTCCAGGGGGAAGAGCTGACGAACATCCAGCACAACTGCAAAAGCCTCATTTCCTTGCAGAAAAGAGCCCTGCTAAGCTGGGTACCTCTCTTGATGCACACACTGCTGAAGGCCACCAGAGTGGCTGCAGAGGTGCCAGGACTGCAGATGGCCAGGCTGAGATGGAGGCAGCAAGATGAGGCTGCAGAAACACAAGAGACACCAAGAGCATGTTAAACCTGACCTTTAACCCAGGCCTAGCTCCTCCAAGTATTTGCCGAAAAATAAAACCCAAACCACTGACACCAAGCCAAGATGTGCAGCAGCCCAGCCTTAGCAAAGCCCAGCTGCTGCCCTCCCTCCCTGCTCTTTCCTGTCATGGGCCAGCAGCGAAATGTTTAACACCGCCTTTGAGCCTCCAGCCCTTCACCTCAAGCCCTCTGTCACGCTGCATCAGGGCCATGACACTGGGAGACAACGTTAAGGAAGCAGAAACTGATCATTTCATTTGGCATAAATGGCACGAACAGCATAAACTGTTTCAGGCAAGGCTGTGTTTGTCTCTGTGATAAATCCTCACCCTGTTCTCCCCTATTTTGTTTGTGTTTTTTTCACCATGAAAAGCCTTCACTATTGTTATGCAAAAGAAACCGGTATGAATTGCTTCCTGCAAAGCACAGCAAGTAAACAAGATTGTAGCAACAAGGGAACAAGTCACGGTTTCTTTTCAGGCATCCCCACAGTAATCTGCTTTTGTCTCCACTATACAGGGCGTGTCACAGTGCCCCATGCGAGGGCCTTGAGCAGAGTTGAACACAGGAATTACAACAAAGGAAACCCTTTGTTCCCACTGAATAGAAATGGTCCTGATTTTTCAGACCTTTCTACCAAAGTGTGCTCCTGGCAAGGCAGGGATAGGGACTGGGGAGGGAGGGGACAGGAACAGGGGAGGACAGGAGGGATAAAGAAACAGCTGTACAGCGTGAAGAGCCAGCTGATCTCTTTCACGGCCTGCAGCTTTGGCACCTGCCTCTTTCTGTTTCTCTGCCTCTGTCCCTCTGACCTTGCTGGTCCAGTTGAGTCTGGGGACTGCGGAGGTGACTGCGGGGCTCCCCCCGCCTTCCTTGGCAGCTGAACCACGGCTGAAGGCATCACACACCGCAGCACGGCGTGGAAAGCAAACACGGACACAGCCTCAGCGAAACCCTGCCTGCTGGCAGCTGAACACAGCAACTCCGATACTGCTTCGGTCAGCAGTGAAAGGTCCTGAGCAGGCTCTGCAGAGCATGGAGCAGCATCGGGGGATGGAGAAGACCTGGCCAGGAAAGCACAGCCTGCTTCGGGTACCCCACACCAGTCTCTGGGCTTGGTGCTGTGCCAGGAGCCAGCTGCACAAGGAGGGAGCTGGATACTTCCTGGTGCAAACTCGTGGTCCATGCTACTGCTGTGGGAGCTGGGAAACATCCAGACTGCCCATCTTTATGGCACTTAACGGGTGACCTGTGGGGCAGCTTACCGTATTACTTTTATGCCCTTTGCTCTTCCTCTGCTACATATGGAACAGCTTCCGCAGGTGTTTGTTTTCTTTCTTCCATTACCTTTTAACATAGCAGTTGGCACGGTCGGGCTGCCCATCGTTAGCTGCACTGAATGCCACATCATTGCTTTAAGTTTCAAACAAGAGCTGTGGCACCCCAGAGTCCTGTCAAACCAAGGAAAACAAACCTAAGGACTGCGTGCTTAATGTGGTTTAACGATGAGTAGAGACGAGCCTGACTTACCCAAAGGCTATGATTCAGTTCCATGGCGCTATGAAAGCCACCCCACCTGCCTGTCAGGATGCGCTGCAGCTGCAGGTTTGCAGGAAGGTGTGTTTGCACCTTGTAGGGCGTGCCAAACTACGGCCAGCATCAGGGTGATTTATGGAGCTAACTGGGGGCCTGAGCAATGGGTGCAAACACACATATGGGCAACTGGCCCACAAGCAAAGCCCCCTGCCAAAACACTGCCATGCTGTGCGTCGTGGCATGCAGGCAGCGAGCTGAGAGCTGGGCAGCAGGAAAGGGGTAATTGTTCAAGACTTTCCTGTCTGAATTTGCTGATTTGCTAAAACCGGTGTTTGATGGGGCGGTGATGGCTTCCAACCAGGAACAGGGAGTTGTGGCAGGAGCCAGGGACTGCGACACCTCCCAGGACCCCAGCAGAGGTGACACTACAGCAAGACTTAGACATGAGATGTTTGCGTATCTGGGGCAGACAGATTGAGTGTCCTGCCATTAGACATAATGCCTTTGCCAGAAAAGAGGAATGAGCTAAGAACTTTTCTTCCCTACCATTTTATCTGCTCTGTGCAGGATTGCCAGATTATGCAGAAATACTGAGCAGCAGACAGTGAAATGTTTGCATTACATTTGCATTGTTTACAAAGAGGAGTAAAACACGCTCATTTTGATTGAACTTATTTATAACTGCAAGGGAGAAAATGATCATGCATGGAAGGCAGGAGTAACAATGGGGTGATTTTCCAGTGCTGATCAAATGCAGATTTACTATGGCTTGAGCTGCCCCCCAGGTCCCTAAGGGCAGCAGGAGGGCTGCAAGTCAGCCCCTGCTTGCGCTCAGCAACACACCTACAGGTGCATGGTGCCTTCAGGAACAGGGCCCAGGATGCCACATCAACATGCCATGCTGAACGGTACGTGGCTGGATGAATGAACCTTTGGTGGGTGAAATACTGCACACTGATGAGCTGGGAGAGATGGAGGTGAGGATCGTTTTGGCTGGGGGTACCTCAGGCATGACAAGCACTGCCACTACACAACTGGAGCTGGCGTTCATCTCACTCCTCCACTCTCAGCCCTGGGGTCTCAGCAGATTAGCTTTTAGCCCAACAGTGTTTCCTTATTGAAGCTGGTGGGGTCCTAGAGCACTTGCAGTTAAGTGACCAGCAAAAACAACTCAGTTTCAGTAACATCACTGTTCCTGCATCATAAAAGGGCATGTGAGCAAGGATTTTCATTCTTCTGTTGGGCTTTACTGTGTTTTGCAGCCAGGTAAACTTGCAAAGAAGTTCCAGGTGGCGTGCAGTTGTGCATTTGCAATGTACCTTAACACAGGCAGCTATCTGCTGTGCAGCCTTGGGGGCTGAAACACATGTGGCTGTGAAGCTGGAACCCTCCAGGTGCTGGGGAGCTCTGCCTCCACCCCCTCCATCTTGAACAGGGTGGCAACACCACCGGCAAGCTCTGACTTTCTGGAAGAAGGCAACAGGCACCCATTTGTTCTCAGCATAAGCTCATTGCTCCAAGTCACCTGTACCCGTGCAGCAGCCCAGCTTTACCTGCCCCTCACCTCCCTGCACAGGCACGCCTGGCAAGAGTGTCAGCAGCTGTCCCTCAACACTGCCCATGGGATGAAGAGGCCCCAGAACATTTGCACAGAGCCGCTGTAGCAAGACATGGAGAGACATCCCTCCCTGTGGGGGATCCTGGGGCACGAGCTGTGCCCAGGGATGGGGATGGAGCTGTGGGATGAGCCTCGCTGGGCTCAGCAGGCTTCACTCCAAGTGCTACAAATCTGGAGCTTTCAATTTTTATTTTCTTACCATGTCTGTTATTCCATGACCTCTGGCTAAAAGGGTGGCAGAGGAGACTATGATGTCCTGGTGGGCAGCAAGGATCTCAAAGCATCTGACCACCGAACACAGGAGGGAGGATGAAGTTCATCTCCTAACTGACTAAACCAATTGCATTTTGTATTTTAACAGAATCCATGTATTGTTCTGGGTCTCTGTTAGCCGAGAGAGTAAAACCCCATCAAGCTTTAATGGCCTGGAAGAACTTTACAAGGCAGCTGAGACTGCAGTAGTTAAAATAAGTTAGGCTCCAACCTGTACAGGGCCCAGAATAGCGAAGCATTCAGAGGTGGGTACCTCTGTGCAGGCAAGCAGCTTCATTTCAGTCAAATATAGTGGTGAAACAATGGAGGATGTTTCCTGTCACATTAGAAATATTCTATAGCTTTTAATAAGGACAAAAAGAGGAGGAGGAGGAGGTGAATATTTTAGAAGCTATTGTTTGAATATTGTAGTTTTAAATGGTACCTACAGTAATTTGGGACTAATTTTGAGGATTAGGGTCCGTAAAACGATGGTGGGGCTCTACCTCTTGCTCCTGCTTGCCATTTGGCATAGCAGAGGGAGAAGTTGAAGGCCGTGGATCATACAATTGGCTCAACCATCCTGAGCTTCAGTGCTCTGGCCAGTGCCAGAGCTGCTCGATAAATCCCGACCTCCCGATTCCCAGGCCAGGTCCTGCCAAGCGAGTGCCGCCCTGTACCGCAGCACGAGGTGCCAACGCAGCCCAGGGGCTTTGCTCATTGCCTGTGCAGGAGATGGGGATGTCGCTCGTGTCCTACAACCCTCGTCAACCCAGCGCAGAGTGCTTTGACTCATGGATGCCAGAGACAGCATTAATATTCAAAGATCTGCCAGGAGAATGTGAAAGGATGAGAAATAGGTTTTCTACACTGCTAAGAAGTTATTCCAGCATAAAGGAGAAGAAACAATGCGAAATTCAGACCTCTTCATGTGACATCCTATTGTGCTTACATTCCCTATTGTCAGACCCGATAGCTGGCTGAGAACAGATGTCAGATTACCCTGAATGTTATTTTTTTAAAACTCACTCAATGCCACAGATACGTTGTCAGTTTTCAGACCATTTTGACAAATTGTGCCTGCTGTGCCGTGCTCCTTGGCAAACCTGCAGCGAGTCCCAGAAAACTGCACGGGGGTGATAGACAGCAATTGAGCCACCACCATCCCCAGGATGCTGCACCAGAGCCGCTGTCCCACCTTGTCCCCTCCAGGCTGGTTTCCCACCCCCCCAACACATTACACACTGCAGGAGCCCCTTGGCACACTCGTTGTCTTTCATGGGAAGCTCCTAAATGAAACAGCCCAAAGACTGGAGCAGGGACAAGCCCGGACAGGGAAGGCTCTCACTGAAGCAAGTCAGTGGCAGGGAAAGGGCTTGGTCTGCAATGGCCTGGGCCATGCCGTCTTTCCCATCCTGCTCTTGTGCTGCTGGGAGAGGGCTTAGACCTCTCTGGAGCACCCCAGTATGGTTTTGTTAGATCCTAGGCTTTGGAAAAGCGTGGAGGTGCTAATTCCAGGCCTGCTAAATTGGATGTGGAGACAGGAGAAGGTCACAGCCACAGCCCCTGTCCAGCCGGAGACCAGCAAGGATTTCTCTCAAACATCTGTTCTTCATCTCTAATGGCAACAGGAACTTTACATTTATTCTTACCTCTCTCTGGATGTAGACAGCCTCTGAAACCAACTGAGCATAGAGCTTTTCTTGTGGTTGTCACTGGCACAGCTTCACCATATCTGCAAAACACACCATGCCCAAGTCACCTCCTCCCCTGCCTCATTTGTGGCAGGAAGCTGGGCCTGCTGCTGAGGACTAACGCAGGGGCCTCTGAGGACACTGCCACTCCACAGCACAGCCAGAGGCTTTTCTTCAAACACCAAGAAATGCATTTTTCAAGGCCAGCGGTGTATGGGACATTACCCCAAATGAGAATTTCTGCAAGGTACAGTGCCTGGCGCATTGGAGGACCTCCAGGGTGAGCAGGAACACAATCTCTCCCAGTGTCAGAGCACAAATGCTTGGACTCTCTTGGTGACAGCAGAGGTCACCGTGGTTACCTGGGGAGGAAGAGGAATGACTTTGTGGGGCCCCCCGGTGTCCTGCTGCCTGGCCGCACCATCCAGCTGCAGCACATTCATCCTCACTGTGAGAGCGGAAAATACCAGGAGGGCAGAGGCTGAACGAAACCTGCCTGCACATGGCACACACCCGCCTGAGGAAGGGACAAAGTGGGGGGAGATCAGCAGTCCCACGAGGCTGAATTACCCTGAACTGGCTGGTGGCTTCCCCACCTTCCCTGGGTCCATGCTGCATGCACCTCGTGCTCCCGGCTACACTCCTGAGCCTCTCCCCCACCTGTGGCCTGTCACTGTCCTGCGTATGTCACACATACGTATGTATAGCATACATGCTATATGTCTGTATATGCTTGCTGTGAAGCACAAGCGGGGTTGTTCGAGTGTAAAGCAAGCGTGGCTTGTGCTGAGCATCCAAACAGGGTGATCCCATGGGTGGGATACTTCCTGACGCTCTCTGGGCAGGTGTCTTTTTATTAAAAGCAGAAGTTTATAATTTTGGCTCTAAGTTCCCTTGTTTCCCTCTGGAGCTAGGCATGAAGGGAAAAAACATGTTCAGGATGCTTTGCCTGACACAAAACTAGAAGCTTTCTGGTCAGACAAGTGCACTGACAGCTCAGGCAGAGGACAGGAGAGCAGAGAAAACCAAGCTACCCAGAAAGATTTTGTGCCCCCTTCGTGCCCATACAGGTCCCCCAATCGCCTTTCTTTTAAGGTAGGTCCAGGATCACCCTGGCAGTATCCTTCCCCACCGTGAGGTCAACAAAGAGCCCTCGGTAAGGGCAGAAGAGGGAGAGTCTCAACCCCAAAGTTCATCCAGACCTAGACGTCTTTTGACTGGAAAGCAGTGATTGCTGGATGGGGAAAAAAAAAGCACATCAGGCCGACTGGGAAGCAAAGGGCAGCCTATGAAAGCCATGCTTTTTCTCTGTGGACATAAAAAAGGACACCAGAAGCCAAAGCCTGTGACATTTATGTTAGAAAAAAGCAAAGGTGTCTATTTTCCTCTGTGCCCCACGCTGCCCAGTCTGAAAAGGAGGCAGAGCTGACTTTTCAACTTAATTAATAATGCAAAACCTGAGAGAGGAGCGAGCTGCGCAGAATCCAGGAGCAGAGAGATTGCAAAGAGACGAATTTGCTGATAACACAGAACTTGCAAAACAAGCTTCTGCTATTCCCCTCTTGACACAGCGTCTGTTGCCTACCAGGGCAATCATATCCAAGTGTAATTGTCTAACAATTGTTCCGCACTGAGAAAATAGTTCTGATTACAGACATTAACACGTTTAGGCATTAAGCTTCCTCACTGTAATTACCCTTGAGCTTAGTCTCACAAATGAATTAATGTGCTGATCGCTTGGACTAATAGAACCAGCAAAAGGGTGATGAATTGCTTCCAAATCAGATAAAATCAAGCGTGACATCATTTAATTAATTTCAAGGCTTGGGGGGGAGGAGAAAGGGGGTCAGCATGATGCTGGTAAGAAATGTATCTCTCCCTTAGTGATTTCTTTGTAGACAGAAGAAGGCAAACAGGAGGCTGGGGATGGGGAAGGGGACGATGCACACCAGGTGAGAACGGGGCTGTGTATGAGCATGCGGCGCCACATGGCTGCAGCTGCATGACCAATTCAGCACAGCTGACATAGGTGCAATGGATGGCACTTCTTGTGGGTAGGAGCTGATGCACTGCCCACCTCGCTGTCACACTGAGAAATTCTCCAAGTGTTGGGGCCCATGTGTGAGCCCTGCTCCCTCCTCAGCCAGGGAGCCCACTCTTGGCCTCCCTGGGGTCACTGCTTCACAGTGAGAGCCATGTGCCTGAGGGCGGTGTTGCCCAAAACCCTCTCCTTTGCCATGTCCCCAGCAAGGGATCATTTGCTGGGCTGCCAGCACAAGGCTGCAGTCAGCCAGGAGTGGGGCTGGCCGCTGCTGCTGCCAGCCTATACACTTAGTTACCCTCCTTGGCTTCCCCCAGCACTACAAAAGGTTTCCCAATCTTTTTTTTTTTTTTTTTTTTTTAAAGAAAGAAACAAAAGGGGCAATGGAAAGGAGAAGGCAGGGCTCTGGACCACTACTGTTATGTACAGACTCTCCCAAATTAAAGTCTCCCCTCGGATGGCTGCCACCTGTCAAATAAAATGGCACTACACAAGGAGCTTGTACCCAACGGGGCTACACTCGGCGCTTTCTCCTTGCAGCCTGGCAAACAACAATCCATCACCAATTTCAGATTTTGCCTCGCACGGAAATCCTACACAAAGAGCCACCAAGAGAGAAGGTCTTATAAATCAAAGGTCTCCACTACAGCTTACATCTAGAACTGGCTTCTGCAGTTTGAGAGCAGACTGGCTTTTTACGTACACATGCAGGGATACACAGACTTTATGAAGATGCGTGGGCCTGGCCTTATGCCACTTTAAACATATGGTAGCAGTGCACGTACACACACACACACATATGCATATGTGCACAGACATACATATATTTGCTGTCTGGAGATTAACAGATACTCGTCTCCTTTAAGTGTACATACCTGCGTAAGCACATGCAGCACACAGTGCACATGCATGGGCACACACAGAGTATTATAACAATGCCCAGCCAAAATGTACAAGCACACACCCGATGTTGTGGCATTTTGGCAATGAAGAGCTCCGTCACTGCTGATTTCAGCAGGAACTGCATAGGGCCCTCCATATTTTGCCGTGTGTTCTGAACTGTATTTTGTTTTGCTGAATTTTGGAGCAGTGGAGGGAAGGAGGCAGTGACACCTGTGATAGCAAAATTTCAAGACATGAAGCTTTTCATTCTCTGAGGCATGGCGAGAGGCAGTATGCTGTACCGCAGAGTGTGGCTGCCACTTGGATAGCAAAGGCAGAGGAGAAGGGAATTCAGTCCCTGCCCAGCGCTGAGAACGGTAACTCTGGAGTCCCTGTGTGACAAGGCTGTTTCTTGGGCTTTGCCAGAGACCACAGGTCTGGCAGCCCAATATCAACACCCTTTGGCAGCATTCGTCATTGTCTTGGATGTTTTAATTCATCCAGGCGCCTTGGGGCTGGTGCAGCTTATGACTCCATTTGTTTGATGCAGCCTTACAATAAATCCAGTTAGTGAAGCGGAGAGTGCAGATGACAGTCAATGTGATATAAAGTCCTTTCCTTGTTTTCAGAACCTGATCTTGCAAGGAATCAGGCATCTCCTGAGACAGCGCTAGCTCTGATTATTTGCTCTACTCTATAAATGACAACCAGCAAACAACAGCAAAGAGCACTGCTAGCCAGGCGCTAACTTTCAAACATGCAATGAGTTTGAAGGTTGTGAATTTCCTTTCCTGGTGGTGAAACATCACTACTGTATCACTGCATCCTGTCCCTGCACCCTCACAGGTCGGAGGACAAGCCAGTCCTGCAGAAACCCCTGGCCCTGCCCTGCCATGCAGCTCATCACAACACTGCCGGTTCTGCTCTGACAGCTCTGGCTGAGCCGAGCTGTGGGCCTTACTCTGCTCTGCTTTACTCCTCACTAAGAAGAGCAGCTCATCGCACTTTCATTCTTCTACGCTAATGAAAACATGGTGTGCTTGCTCTGAACGATTACTTTAAAAAAAAATAAAAATTAAAAAAAATAAAGGGAAACAAACACTAGATCCAAATGGTGTCAGATGTTCAAATAACTGGCACTGATGGCTTGTGGAAATCTGGCCGTGTGTTGCTGGAGCTCCAGCTCTACGTTTGATGGGCAAGCCAGCTTTAGGGCTGCAGAGAGTTGGAAGGGGAAGCAACAAAGTGGTCGCGTGGTTAAAGATTGATTTTTAAGGGCAACTGAGCTTCCAGCACAACCCTCTGGTCAGTCGCATCCTGAAAGTCAGGTGCGCTGAACTTCAGTCTTGGACACAGGAGTTTTATGCACCTGAGGACCTTAAGGGATCTGTGGCTTGTTCCGTCCTTCGGTTCTCCAGCAGGAAAAAAAGGTGGGAATAAAATAATCTCCTCATCCCTGAAGGATGCTCTGGTGTAGAAAGGTTTATGATATGCTCACAAACCGTGCTACAGGGAAGGGGCCCTCGTAAGCATCTTGCAGGGGCTCCTTGGCAGCACGAGAATGTCACAGTATTCTGGAAGTGCAAGAGAGGGATTTGCTTTTACAGTGTGACATTTGCCAAACAATTAAGATGAAGAGCAATGTGCTATAATCACTTTTAGTATTAAACACACACAGTAAATGTTTAAAAGGCATGGGCTTTTTTGTGTGCGTTTTTTATTTTTTTATAAGAATGGGGCATGTTGTTTTGCACCTTACTGTAAGAATCCTTGCTGCTAGGATCATAAGCTTCAATTCAAAACTGCATAATTATTGCCAGGGACCTGCTTCTTCTCCCATTATGTATTAACTACACCTAGGAGATCTGGAAATGAAAGGATCCATGCTCTCCTAACTTAACGGTTGTTTGGAGGATTTGCTGCGTGGGTTTCTTATTTTACTTCCATCATAATTTAGAATAGTCTGAGAGATAAAAACAGATAAATAAAAATGCATTGAACACTTACTGCCCCATGTCTTAGAAATCTGCATTAAACTCATGAACTATAGGGACAGAAAGGAAATCACATTATGCTTCCCATACCTCCTCCTATTTCCACAGGACTCCTTTAATCACTTCCCAGCCTACAAATAAGGCTCTGGAGGCAGCTTCCCCTACCAATGCAACACAAATGGAAACCCCAGCAGCTGTCAGCAAACCAAAGGGAACACAAAAAATGATGTCCCGGGCTAAGCAGAGAGGCAGGTTGGTCCCCTGGGCCTGCACACACCATCTGCAGCGGGAAAACCAGCTTCCTGGTTCTGACTGCAAACCAAACCACGGCCTATTTTCCCATCAGAACTAGCTCCCCAAGTCAAAACCCTTTTGGCAAACAGGCTCTGGCACCACCACCCTTGGGTTCCATGCAGAAGCTCTGGTGGGTGAGGTGCTGGCAGTACCACGAAGGAATGCGGGGCTTGGACCTTGTCTCTGGTTCAGCTCATATGAGCAGGGGGTTAATCTGGGGTTATTTGGACCTGGGGCCATGTCCTAACCCAGCTCCTCACAAAGCAGCTATTTCTAGACACTGGGTTTGTGTGCAAGCCCTGCCT
This sequence comes from Oxyura jamaicensis, assembly GCF_011077185.1. Lineage (NCBI taxonomy): Eukaryota > Metazoa > Chordata > Aves > Anseriformes > Anatidae > Oxyura > Oxyura jamaicensis. The sequence continues at coordinate 7,191,346 of NC_048899.1, read as the reverse complement.
GAGTAAGGCTAGGAGGAAATGTCCCCAGAAGATGCGAAAGCCCTTGGGCTGGTGTCACGCTGGATGCAAGGTCCTGGCCCTGCCCATGTTGCAAACGGTGTTTGCATTTTTGCATGCAGCACGTTAATATTCATGTATTTGTGTGCTGCCAGCCCTGGGAGCACGCAGATGTCCTCTAACAGCAATTTCAGCCTGGTCAAGGTGACTGACCTCTTCCATTAAGTGCTTCCAAATTTCCAATCTATCCACGAATGTGAAAAATCTGTGCTAATTACAGGCCTGTCGGGAGGCCAAAAGTGCAGAGGGGAAATAAGGGGATTTCTGAACGTTATTTACAGGCACAGCACCAACTAACCAAGGGGTTTTTGGCTTGCGCTAACACATTGTCCTGGTCTCTGTTACCCAGACAGGGTATTTGGAAAACAGGGCCCAAAATCTGGGAGAGGCTGTGGTACTGGGAGCTGTCTCTGCCTCTGACCCTCTGGTCTTTGTCCCAGCCCATTATGCGTGCCGAACATCTGGTACCCATGTGCACGGTGTCCTAACACCCCAAACGATGTGTGCGCGTCGCTTACAAATAGTGTTTAAAAAATAATGGCTTATTAATATAACACATAGCATCTGAGAAGTGGTATGAGCTCTCTCCCTCTTATATCGTTTTTAATAAAGCACATTTTGAAATTCACTGACCTTTTTTCCTTTTTCTTTTCTTTTTTTTTTTTTTTAAGTTCCCTGGCTTTATGTAGAAAGACCCCATCAGTGTGAAGTGGAATATAATGTAGTTTATTACCACTAACAAGGAAATGGCCCATAATTCTAAAGAGACAAAGCCTCAAGTGAGCTATGAAGGTCATTTTCTTGCATCCAGAAAGAAAATGTAATACTGACTGTCTCATGCTTCCCATTTCAGAGACAATGTGGGCTGCTTTCAGTTTGATTGTACTAAAGAGTAAAAATGAAGGTTTTTTTTTTCTTTCAGACCACATTTCAGACATTCAGTCCTCCCCGCCTTGGAGGGAATGAAGACGACTATTTGTCTACATTTTTCAGTGTTATTTATACTTCTCTGGATTTGATGGTGGGTATGTTCTCAAGTCTTTAGGAGACACAAAATCCCACACTGCACACCCAGACGCTGCTTCTCCCAGTCAGGCACACTCAGACACCTCAGGGGGTGAAGGCTCAAACAGCAAACTCACAGGCTCACTCAGTACCACAGGTACCTCCAGAGCTCTCCAGTAACATACTGCTTCATGTTTGGGAAATCAGGCCTTCCTGTGATACCCTCATCCCTCCTTCATGCAGCTCTGAACCTAAAAGCAATGTTAGAAGACAGCGATGCTGCGTTAAAGCCAATGTGGCTTCAGCAGGTCAATGGAGGGACCATGACATAATGGACAGATCTACATCCACATCTATATCCACATCTACATCCACAGATCTACGTCTACATCCAGGGTCACTGGATGTCCATCATATAATGGGCTGACCCACAAGGCTGAAGAAGAGGATTCAAGCCTTGGGTAACAAGTGAAATTAAACATCAACCTCCTTCTCCAGCTGTTCCTGTATCAGAGGCGGGTCAGAGCCCCGTCATAGCAAATGCTGGGCAAAAGCACCAATGCTGCTCTCCAAAAATGTACCTTTTCTGTTTTGTCTCTGGAGGAAACACATTTGTGCACTGCTGCAGCTCTCATGTCAACAATAACTGGGCTGTAAATGAGACAAAATACACTTTTCCATATCCCCGTTCCCTGGTCCACCTCTCCCCAAGCAGCCTGGGGTAGGAGATGGATGGCACCTTCCTTCTCCTCCTCCGCCTCAGTCCTGTGAGTTTATTTCAGCTGTGCTAAATGGCTCAGGTTTGGGGCTCTACGGCTGTAATAACTGGAAACATTTTCTTTGAGTTTCAAATGGATTATCTTCCTTGGGGAGATGATGCCCAAACCCAAAACCTAGTGGTTTTCCTCACATAACCACCTTCCCCTCCAGTTTCAAATAGCATCACGTTAAAAGCAGTCCAAACGTGCTGTGGCATTACCTGCAGCTAGTCTCTGTTTTCTAAATGAAGGTAACAAAACACTGTTGATTGAGAAGCTTGTGGTCTCCTTATCCGGGGTCCGAAGAGAGGAAGCATGTAAACCCATCAGTAGCCAACTTAGGCTTGAAGGAGAAAAGCACAGAGCAAAGAAATGCTGAAATGCACTTTGGGTCCTTGGGCTGTGAGGAAGCAGTGAGCTCTGCCTGCAAGCACACGGGAGCCTGCAGGGAGTCAGCACTGAACACACTGCATATTCACAGCCAAGTCACTCTTCTATAGACTCTGGTCTTGCTGCTAACAGATCAGGAAATAAATACCCTTTGGAGGTACATAGCAGGTAAATTGCCTTAACCCCACTTACTTAAGTCAACAGAGGTGTGCTGAGGCGGATGGGTAAAGGGTTTGACCTTATCCATTTGCTTTGGATACTACCCAACCATCTGAGCATCCATTTCTTATCACTAACTAGTTCATCACTAACTGATGAACATTTAGCAGCTTCGCCAAAGACTGCAATTTGTCTTTCCTACTTGAAGTGTCAAATGTCATCCTAGCAATGCAAAAGCAACAAAGCCCAGGAAGCATCCTCAAGATTGATATTTAATGATGCAAAGAAAATGCTGGAGCTTGTGAACCCCAGCCCTGAACTCTGATACATTCTTTCAAGACCTGCTTGGCACATACTCCCACATGCCATTCTAATCCATCAACTGGAAAAGATAACATTTTTTAATCTCAATGTGGGAGGGAAGAGATGATCCACACTGTCCACTTCAAGCCAAGAAAAGACATTTTGGAAGAACCAGTCCTTGTATCACAGTAATCATGGCCAGAAGACACAGAGGCGTGTGCTAGGGCTAACACCCTCCTCAGCTTTGTTAATGTACACAAACCCAAAGAGGGGAGAACAGAAACTGCTCTGGATCAGCGCTTCTGCACTTTCCTGGAAGACCTGATCCAGTGAATCTGGGTTTAAACTAATTCTTCTTGTGTGAGGACTGGCAAGAGGCAAGACACAACTCCAGCCTCTGCAAAACATCCCCAGAGTGTCCCAGCTTGCCAGCCCAGAGCCTCACGACTGATTATTTGGCTTGTGCACATGGGGAGAATAATGCTGTCAGCGGTGCTAATTATCCACGGGCTTGGACAAAAGCTAGGCCCACGGAAAGCAGCAGCAGTACTCCCTCCAGCAGGCTAGGGCCAGGACTGAGCTGAAGAAATTCAAGCAGCAGAAAGCTCTGCCAGGTCCACAGCTTTGGCCTTTCCTTCCCTGCTTGGCCACATCCCTCACCCACGCTGTGCTTGGGGCTGATCTGAACAGTGACTGTTTTCTAAAGAAAAAGGAAATGCTACAGAAATTACGCTGGGTTTCTAACTAAGCAACCCTGTCACTGAGTGAAAAACAACAATTTTGTTCCTGGCCTATCCAGACTCTCCCTCCTTTAAAAACCACTGTGCCTTCCTAGGAGCTCCCCGGGATTTCCCTGCTCTGTGCCAGTCCTGGCTGGGATCTAATTTTGCAGTAATATAATACAGAAAAAAAATGCATTTTCTTCCTAAAAAATGTTGCTTGTTATGAGTACTAACCTGCCACTGCTTTGAAGCAGGCACAGGAAATACTCCCAGTACAAAATAATAATGCTAACATTAACTTATCAACCTGCCAAAGCTGTATATTTCATACGCTTGCTTTTATTCAATGATACACGGTGACTTTTAGACTTAGTCTATACCTGCACTTCTATCTGCCTGCAGGAAAGTCCCTAACCGAAGTACTGATCTCGTGCTGAAAATTTGCTTTTTTTCTCCCAGTTCTTCTTTCTTAGTCACAAACTGAATTGATGGCCTTTGGGGCTAGCAGGGAAATTTCAGCTACAAATGTGAAGGGAAAAGACAACAGTTATTAGCCCTGCTTCCCATGCAGCTGGCCCTGCCGTCCAAATGCTCCCTGGCTGACTGGTTCATCCCATTGGTGCTTTTCCTTTTAATTCCCTTAAATTACTGCTAAGCGACCCTGCAAACTAAACTGTCAGATGCTGAGTTTCTCCCGTTCCTCCAAGGGAAGACAGTGGGAGTTTCACTGATAGGGTTCTCACAGGAGCTCAGAACTGGGACAATCACACCAAGCACTGCAACCAGTGTTCCTCGGGTCATGACAGGTCTTTGGTGCATTCCCATAGCGCAAAAGAAGCAGCCAAACAGATCTGGAAAGCACTTTTATTTGCATTTCTGTACGCCTAGCCTGTTTGCTGAGCAAAGACCAATTAAGCATCAACAGTGCCCTTTTCGACTGACCGCCCTCCGATCTCACAGACCGAACGCAAGCTGCATGTATTTGAGGAGAGGGGCCTCAACCTCCCCTCACTGCCCCCATGCAGCTCCCCAGCACCAGTCCACACTCGGGCATGATGCCAGCTCTGGTCCTGCTGCCACAGGGCACCGGAGCAAGACCAGCACCCCAGGATCTTGCACCAGCCTCTAAAGCTGTGGGGATGCAGCAGCTTTGTCTGCCTGGTATAGGATGGGGTGGCCAAGAAGAGAAAAACCAGGGCACAGGCACTCAAATTTGGCCTCCAGTAAAGCCGTATCTCTCAGAAGACTTTGTCTAAGGACTCCGCAGCCATCCAATATTCATTCTGTTTGCAGATGTCATTTCTTTTTAATCCTATCTCTTTGGAAATTTTGCATCCATATGGGATTCTGTGCCCAAATACAGGCTTTGCTGTGTCATCAAGGGAAACATTTTATATTCAAACAGCGAAAGAGAACTAGAGTTTAACATCAAGGAAAGAAAGCAAACACCACAACATTCAGAAAATCCCCATGCGGGTGCAGAGAGTATGCAAGCGTGGATGGGAGCAGGTGGAGTGAGAGAAGAGGGGGGCAGAGGAGCAGGGAGGCAGACAGACGGCATCTGAACTATGTTCAGCACCAGGACGTATTGCCACCAGCAACATGGGACTCAAATGCTGAGCGCTGTGAGCTGCTCCGCTTGCCACAATACCCCACTGCTCTCCTTATGCCCAGCAAATACTACAGGAGCTCTGGGCAGCTTTCCTGCCCAACCTACAGCATCTGGGAGGTGATAATCCGTGCCTGATTTTTTTTTCCTTCTTTTTCTCTAGGTCTTAAGAGATCATATGTGAGATGCAGAGCCTCTATTATTTAAATATGTAACATCACCCCACATTTGCTTAAGCTACCAGAGTGCGGTGCCCAGATGCTGTAAATCCAGCCTTATTTACTTACACACGGCATTTCCCTGCCTATTACCATTCTGAACCACCCAAATCTGTCAATCTAATGGAGATATATGGACAGTAAAAACATGCACTGGAAAACTACTGGCAGGTTGTGCAAAATGATCAGATTTAATCAGCTGATAAATTATTCACTCCAATTGAGAGTCAAACATACTATTTGAGCCTATTTATGGATGTCCGATTAGTGCAAGTAATTTTCCATCGCTTTATTATGTTTGCTAATACATTATGAAATCCATGCTGCGATAATGGTCTTACTTAAGTCATTTTGTGGAATGAGCAAATACCAGAAAGCTCGTTCCACCCAAGGCCAGGGACACGTTCCAGTGGGTAACAGTCAGTTACACACTGCTACACTATTTCCAAGGGTTTCTGCAAAGAACAAGTTGCCAACAGAATGGGAATTTCATTCAAGGAAAGTCATCACACTGCCAGGCTCCTGATGGTCCCCTGTGGTGGCTGGAATACATAGCAGGGTCACGCTGCCTGGTGTCTGCTCAGCAGCACGGGGATGCAAGCCGTGGTACCAGCACCTAATGCAGCACGTTGCCCAGTCAAGCCCTTGAGGCTACGGGCAGACCTTGGAGCCGAAAGAAAGCACGACAGACCATCATGTCCAACCACTCATAGAAGTACAAGTGGCCTGAGCATTTCATCTCATTAGCTTGCACAAAAAAAAAGCAGCAACCACAGGCAGTGTGATAGAAAAAAATCTGTGGCTCCAACATTTCACTCCACAGTGCTCCATGCCCACCACTTGCCTAGAAGCAAGGCTTGCACCCCAGCATGCCCCAGATCATTAGTTTTGGGGGTTCAGGTGTTGCTTCAAAGGTGTGCAGCAACACGTCACATCTGCAGAGCCACAGGTACCCTGCCCTGGGCGGTGACGCATTTTGGGAAAGGACCAGGGAAGAAAGAAGCCAGAACCTGAAAAGAGCTGGATGGCAGACGTCTAAGTGGCAAGGTTTGCCTCTAAGCTCATCCTGGTGTGTGATCGCAGACAACAGTACTGTGCGGGCACTGAATGCTTGTATCAATGACCCATGTCCTAAGCCCCACATGGCAGTACCGTCCCCTGCCACCGGCCGGACCCTTCCCTGCCCTCCTGCCCTCTTTCCGAACACCACAGAGCCTGTGGCCCCAGCCTGCCTCCCTTCTCTGCAGCCCACAGAAAGCACTGACTGCTGAAACTGCAAGAGCTGCACCAGGAATGAGCAGGTAATTATAAATTACAGACACCAGATCAGGCAGAAGACAAAGAGCCCAAGTTCAGCTCGCTCCTGGGTCAGGCTGGAGGCAATCACTTCCCTGCGGCAGGGCAGGGTGGAGCCCTGCTACATGGGCAGTGCAGGTTTCTCACTGCTCATCCCTGCCAGAAGGGCTTGCAGGTCAATCCAGCCGAGTTTTAACCTTGCAGTGGCACTGTGGCACTGAGAAATTCCACACAAGACTGGGCTGAGACCCAGGCAGAAAAGGCAGAGAGGTGCCCAGGACCAGGGCCAGCTGGAGGCACCAGCAAGACAGGTACCTGCACACTCCCTAATTCCTTCAGTTAAGCAGGGCTTTGGGAGCATTGTTTTATTTTCAGCCATTTTCCCCTTCTGGCAGTGCATAAAAGCAGATGGATCCAGCTGTGCCATGAATGGGAATGGGGCAGATTTGGCTGGCCACGCTTCAGGTAGACACAGCTCCCATTTCCCAGCTACATCGGTGCTATGGTGCCATGCCTGGTTCTTTGAGCTTGTGAAAGGTGCCAGACTGGCAGACACCTTTTTCAGACCTTCAGGACTCACGCTCACACCCCCCCTTCATCTACCAGGAACCAACCTGATGAAGGTGAGAGGCAGCTCAGCTCCCATGTGAGAAAGGCAGATGGAAGTACATGTACAGCCCTGCAGCAAAGGGATGGGGAGCTTTGTCCCTGCCAGCATGATGCCTCCAGCAACTGCTTCCAGCCCTGCAAAGTTTGGGGTCCCCACAATCATGACCTTCCAGCTGCCACGCTCCCCCCTCGCAGGTCAGGTCCAAGCCCCCCTCTCAACATCATGCAAATGCCATTAAAGGAAGAAGGGAGGCGGTGGGAGTGGGGGGGGGGGGGGGGGAACCTTTTGTTAAGACTGCGGAAATTTTCAGTAAAATGAAAACAAATTGCTCTAAGTAAACCATTTGTCACAGTCTGATTACTCTGCTGCCACTCTGGGAACACCAATTTGTCATGCTAGATCAGGATAACAGCAGGCTGACTGTACGAAATGGCACGCTGCCTTCTGGCTTTCTGCTTGCAACTGGTGAGGACAGTGGGGATCTCCCGCAGAGTCTTCCCAGCATCCTGTCCCTCCTGGCAGCACAGGCACACACACCCTGGGCCCTGCGGCCAGCTTCGCACTGCTGATGACCCCCAAAATCCCAGCAAGTGTCTCCATATCCCGGTACTGCAGCTCCACCTGTCTAACACGCTCCCTTTACATATTTATCCCAAAGCACCTACCTAGGGTACGAGGTGTCCACAACAGGGACTACTTCTTGCACTCCTGGTGGGCAAAAAAACTGCCCTGAACCGAAATTTGGCCTCAAAGTGCCATGGCAATGCATCTAACATTCATAATTTCCCTTTCATTTTGCTTGTGTCCAGTTTGCTACGACTTCAGGAATCCCTGCCTCCCTCTCCTTGGAGATAGCTCAGATTTTCACCAGTTTGCACTTGGAGTAATAAAAATTAAACAAACAGACACGCAGAAAACAAAGAAATGCTGCATGGTTCACAATTAAACCATAGGCACTGTTACAGCAGGTACTTAAAGAAAGAAGGTTAGTGCAAGGCAGCAAAAAACAGAGCTTAGCCAAAATGCATAAAGCATGGGAAAATAGCTGAAAAAATTCCCAGCCTAAGAATTAATTCCCTTAGCTTCAGTGTCCATAGCTAATAAATAATTATCGGAGTCTCCAGTGCTTGTGTCTCTCTGGAATTATGCAGCAGTCTGTAATGCTGAAACAAAACAATTAACTCCAGCCCAAACAAGAAAAAAAAAAAAAAATCAAAATGGCATTTTGGGTAAAATGTTCCATTCAGTCCAATGCAAAATCCTTCATCTCAATTTCAAATTATTGATCTTTTTTCTAAACCTCTTCTCCTTGTAAATCGGTAAGTCAATATTTAAATAAAGAAATGCTCTTTTTGAAAAGAAAGCAAAACAATGAACAACTTTTGTTTGCAAACCAGATGAATTGGCTAGGTTTTTCCTATTTCTTTAACAGTAATAAATAAAAAAGGGGAATAACAGAAAGACCTGAAATTTCAAAAATTTCTCCTTCCCTTTTTGGGGCTTGCCACGTCCCCACTGTACCAGTAAATGATGTCAGTTATCTTCCACTGTCCAGAATATTCATTGTCAAGTGCTTTTCCTGCCGCTACTCCGGGCAGTCTCTGGCCAGCAGCAGGAAGGACCACCTGGATCTGCCACCCACCAGCCCACCTCTGATGCACAGTCCTGGTCCAATTTCCTCCTTAAAGCCCTAAAAGCTGGGTAAAGGAGGTGAAGAGAGATGCTATGAGCACATCACCTCTGCAGAACAGCAGAAGTCAAACCTTCCTTTCAAAGCCACCGGAGTTCTCAGTGAAAGAACCAATGTAAAAAAATAATTACGTATTTTAAGGGTTCAGGAATATTCCATGCTAAGAGAAGGCAGCATGTCCCCAAATTGATTAAAAGCCTCCTCGTTCTCTTTCACAGTGCCTGGAGCCCCCAGGACTGGCACTGAGACCGTAACCACAGCAATCTGCTCCACCTCATGGGTCCCCATTGCGCTCAGCCATGGGGAAGATGAAGCAGTTAATGGAAAACAAGCTCAGTGCGGAGACTGGTGGCACTGGTTACAGTGCACGCCACCACTGGCCGTTCAAAGCCCTTTCTTCCTCTGCTTCTAAAAACTGCAACGCACCTTCAATATTAAAACCTTCTGTTTCCACTGGAGGGAAAGGCCTTTAAAAATAACCTTTCGTTGAGAAAAACTGAAAGCTGTAACCACGACTGGCAACCTCTCACACAAAGAAATGCTCCCCATGCCAGGCACAGCGCTGCTTATATGGCTCTGCACCCCACCCTGACACTCTCTAGCCACATGGAAACAGGCTGACTAGCAACAGTGGGAACCACCCAAAGCCACTTCCACGTCCTTGGGAAGAAACTAGCACCTGGGGTATACGGGGAGAGATGTGCTCAGCTTGCCAAAACGAATGCTTATAGTGACATTATGAGGAGGGAGACCTGACCCCATCCAAAAACGGATGTCATGGTTATTCTGAATGCAACAGAAAATGCATTCTGCCGTTCCATGGTACAACTTAACCACTTAACTTCAGTTCCTTATTTCGCTATCCCTCCATGATCTCGGTCACAAGAGGCAGCCAGAAACACACAGGCTATGTTCTCTAAAGCTACCCAGCCGGACACTGTAAGGGGTCTCGGGGATAACACCATAAGGGGTATAAAGTGAGGGTTTCAGCCCTTGCCCAGTTTGCTGTGCTCCACCATGGGTGTTTCTGAGTGACCCTGTGAGTGCAGCGATGGAGCCAGCTGTACGCTCCTGCAGATGGAGCGATGACTGAAGCTCCTGAGTAAGTAAGGAGGGTCTTAGGCTGGTTGCTGTCACCTGGCCTAGTGAAGGTCAAGCCATGTTGTGCACCCCTCTGAGACATACAGAGCTGGAGTTTCTTTCCTCCCGTTATTTGGCATGGCTGACCAGAACAAGGGTACCTCTGACTGGGTTATCTCGAGGTACCCGAACTCCCCACTGAGGGCTGCCTTGCAGATGCATGTCTCTCTGTGTAGCTGGAGGGAGATGGGGCTGCTGGGGCAGCAATGAGCCACAGCCAGGGCTTAGCGCAGAGCAGCACGCAGTAGCACCAGGCATCTTCCCAGCCCCAGGCTCTGACGGTACAACAGCTAACTGCAGACACAGGTACACAAAGCAAATGTCCCCAAAGCTGTTCCTGAGATGTTCGGCTAAACCCTGCCAAGGGGTCCAGACAATATCCCAGCCCAACAGGAACATTACAGTGAATAGCATGCACAAGGTGGGAAGAGTGAAGCTGACCAGAGAGCAGAGATAAGGCAGCATCACCCAGAGACCCAGTGATACTCTGGGACTTCCACGTCAGGACATTTTTTTGTCACACACACATATACAAGTGAGATACAAAGCTAATTAGACATGCAAGAGGGCTCTGCTGTAGCAAGACTATAGCTAACAATCTTGTGTGGGATGTGATTCCTGCTGTAGCATTTTGGATTCAAGGCAGGCAGCATGGGCAGAGTACCTTTATCTAAGGGCTTCCAGGGGCTGTAAACATCAGCTTTATCTTTAAGAAGGAAGACAGCGAGATTTAAATTTTTAACTTCTCTTAGGAAAACCTCACAGCAGCTCTACAGCATAGGTCGTCCTCTCCACCAAGCATGTGCTTGGGGTGGGAAGGGGACCAGGCAAAACCCAGACCATTTTGCTGCTTCAGGAGGACATTGAGACACAATTCAGCATTTAGCCATCTGACATCTCCAGTGTTCTAAAAGCATGACCCAGTCCATTGGGATTTAACCAGAGGCAAACACAACATCCTAAAGAATAGTGCATGAACAACTTGATCTGCTCTTGCAAGCTGAACTAACTAGTAGCTGTGGCTTCACTTTGTACAGGGTAGAAAGGTGCTCAGCACTGTGCAGAACAAAACACTGATACCACAGCAAACACAGACTGGGACTTGTCTCCTCCTCCAGCCTAGCACAGGGCTACGCCACACCACTCAGGACATATAAAATTGTCATCACCACCCTTTGACAGTGCCATTAAAAAAGCTCATTTGCACGTCACCTCACCTTAAGGCATTCCACGGGGGTTTCTCAGCTTGGTGGTTAAACATGGACAGAACGGAGCCGCACAGTCCCTCAGGCTGCTCATGGGTGCTGAGGATTTCTTTCACAGCTCCTTGAGTGTTAAGCCCAGACAGGCAACGACAAACAAAGTAACCCATCCCTCATGGTTTCACGGCTGAGCAAAGGCACTTTCTCAACACCAGGATTCACTGCCCAGCCCAGGGGCCCCTGGTTCATGCTGTAAGAGCTGTGATTCCCCCCATGCTGACAGCAGGAATGAAGGTGAATTTGAAAAGCTAGGGACCTCTTGTGCCACATTATTTGTTTTATGGAGTGGAGATTTCACTCCTTGCATATTTGAAAGCCATTTAGCTGAAAGGGACAAATCTGTAGCTATAAGTTCCAGCTAGATATTGTATCATAGTAGTAATAATGAAGTACTGAATTACTTGTTATGGCAATTGTACAAGTTAAATGCATTGTGTTTCAATGGACGGGCCAACAGACACTGGGACCATTCCTAATGAACCCATGAGAAGTAAGAAAGTAAAGAAAGGTGATCTCTACAGCAGTCAAAGCACTTCACATTTCCAAATGGGTCCACACTGCACATTAGAAACAATTTTCAGGGCTCAACAACAAATAAACCCTCACTGATTTAAGCACCGATATTACTGATTACAAGGCAGTAATACCTACAAGGGGAATCATAATTTCCTAAAGCTCAATGGCTTTCTTAAGCCATTTTTATAAAGCTTTAAGTTGGCACTTCCCAGCCATAGGGATGAACATAAGTGATTACTGCAGCTGAGACTTTTGTCTTAGAGGAAGGAAGGTAGCTAATTTCCAATAGTCATTTAAGTCCTAATAAAACAGCAATGGGTGGTTTCCTCATCCCACTTCTAGGTCAATTCTGGAAGACCACACATTCAAGCCAACACAAGTGAAATGCTGGTGAAGCTGAGGGAGTAAATCACAGCAGTGGGAGATCAAGCTATAAAGGGGATTTCTTTTCCTCCACAGAGACCATTAGCTATATCATGTTAGTCACCAGCCTAAGTCATCAATTCACCTTCATCATATTAGCCACAAGCATCTGTCAACAGCTGAGCACAGACAGCTCTTGCAGTGAACACACTGCAAGGTAATGGAGAGAGAAGTACTCATAATTCAAAAGGCAAGTTCGGTGTGTGCTTCTCTAGTTGAAAGAGTGTGGAGATTTTCCTCTTTATTGTGGCCCTGCAAATTCCAATTGATCTGAAACCAACTTGCATTTTCTAAATGCTGCTGCTGCGTTTGAACTTCAGTGAAAAATCCATTTGCTAGAAATGAAGGTTGCCAATTAAAATCGGTCTGTTTATGTTGCTTTGGGGAGCTGAGGGGGAGAGAGAGAAAGAAAGGAAAAGCCAAATAATTCATTAAGTGATCTATATTGTGCCACTACCATTGGCAATTATAATTATCCTAATAAGACTTTCCCGCTTATATAAGCCCTTCCATTCAGGGATCTCAAAACACTTTGCAACCATTAATGACGTTAGCTTCATAACATTCCTGACCTCGTTTACAGGGGAGGGAATTGAGGAAAAGAGAGAAAACAGCACCATTTTCTCTAACAGATAGCTTTCATTTTGTAACTGCCTGTTCAGTTTATACCTGAAACTAAATCACACTTAAAAATCAGGGTCAGTTTTGAGTTCTTGTGCTGGTAGCCCTTGACTCACAGTTTGAGTGTGAAAAAAAAAAAAAACGCTAGTGAGAATTGTGTGAGCAGGGGAGGCCTATCTGCAAACCTTCTGCAAAGAGCCTTAGGTGCCTCAGATCTGTCACCCAGGAAATGTGGCAAACTCATACAGAGAGCTCCTGCCTCAGGCCCTCGCACAAAACCATCCCTTTTCCTACCTCAAACAGCACTGGAGTGTGGGACGGGTGTTCTCAGTGTCCATTCCTCCAAATCCACAGTTCTTGATTTTGGCTCCTTCTCTGAAAGGAAAAATGACATAGAAGTAACATGAAATCCTGGGTACAGAAAATGAAAAACCAAACTGGAACAAATAGTTGAACACATTGCATTCTATGTACCTAGGAGAAAGAAGGACTTGAGTAGCAGCCACCATGGGTTTCTAAAGAACAAATTGTGTCAAAACAATGTAATTTCCTCCTGTGAGAGGGTGATAGGTTTTGTAGATAGAAGAACAGCAGCAGATGTCATATATCCTAACTTTAGACACTGTTTTTTATAGCATTCTCATAGCTGAATTAAGGAAGCTAGGGAGTTTCACACTGCAGAAGAATGCAGAAGTGGCTGGGAAGCAGTACATGGAAAGCTGTTAACAGTGTTGCGCTGACAAAACAGCAGGATGGACCTGTGCTCCATGGGGAGCTGCCCTGGGTCTAGGACTATTCAACACTTCCACTAATGATCTGGATGATAAAACAGAGTGCGCTTATTAAGTCTACAGATGATGCCAATCGAGGAAGAGCAACACATCCTTTGGAGAACAGACCTGGAATTGAAAATGATTTAACAAATGAGAGCTCTAGTCCCAAACACCAGAATGCTCTTTAACAGGAATGAGGGTTTGTTTTGCCTGTGAGGTACGTGAAGCAATCCTTCTGCTCTCTCCAGCAGGGGAAAGCACTGGCTGAAACACCAGATCTGGGCTCTGCGTTTCTAGAAAACAGGATGCCATCTGGAGCGTCAAACAAGATGAGAGGTCCAGAGAAAAAAAGAGATTTATTATTATTATTATTATTTCCATTTTCCTTTCTTTCAGAGGAAAGGACTGCAAGAATTTGAACAGTTTACCCTAAAAGGGGAAAACTGAGGCAGGATGCATTAACAGCCTTCAGGTATGGCAAAAAGCCTGTTTTCTACTCCTGTGATGGATGGGATAAGGAGGCCTTTCAGAGCAGGGTGGAGAATGGACAGGAGAGGCTCTGGCACTGGACTAACACGGTAACTACTGACCCAGGAACCATTCCCCTCTGGGCTCCCCAGGGAGAGCCCACGTTTTGCTCTGTGGATGGGAGCTGAAAGGAGAACCTGGGGAACAAAGAGCAGGGAAATGAGTTTGTTGTTTAAAGCCAGAGAGCCATAATGTGCCATATTTGCTAACTGCTGTTTTAAAAAACATTAAAACTAGTTGCCAGGCATGTCACAGGAAGCCAAAGACTCATTGAGGGCAGCAGGGACAGCGACACAAAGAAGCCAAGAAATGCAGAAACAGCTGCCCAGCCAGTTTGGAAAGCTCCAGGAAGAGCTGCTCTGATCCAGCAGGGACCACTTGTAAGCTGCTGCACTCATTTCTGCTGTGGTGCAGGAGAAACTGAGGCAGGGCATGGCTTGGCCCTTCCATCACCATTAATCTGAGGTCTCTAAAAAGCCTACAAAAATGTGCGTGTTTCAGCAGCATAAACTTGTTGGGGTTGTCCAAAACTTTTTCTTCTACAAAATGAAAAGAATTGTAGACCACTCATCAATCTGTTGGAGAGAAGACTGATCCCATAAATTCTCCTTTGCATGGCTCTTCACCCAGTAATATTCTTTTAAAAATGAAATTAACTTTCTTGCTCACATCATTGAAATTCCCTTCACAACCAGATAGCCAAATAATGTTAATACTAATTTTAATTCTGAAAAGCATACAAAAAGGGGAAATTTTCTCATTATTAATGGAAGAAAAAACCTATTTAGCATATCTAAATGAAAAGTGTAAGATCTATAACCCATACAATAGCAATCATGAAAAAGCTACAAGATGGAATTATTCTCTCAGGGCTTTTATCAAGGTGGTTATCGTAAGTTAAATGTGAAATCCACCCAGAAATCACTCAGAGAATTCGGTATTCACACACTTCTCTACTGTAAATAATCCCCCATGCAATACTAAAAGTTCTCTGTTTATGACTCCATAATTTAGGTTGTGTCAGCAATTAGCACTGGAAGTTATCGCACTCTGCTGCATTTTTTAAGAGCTAGAGGAAGCTGGGTACTGCTGGCAGCCAGACCGCTGCCTCATTTGCCCATCAGGCTGGAAAGGAGGCCAGCAAATGCCTCCCGGACTGACGGACAGCAGGACAGCAGGACGTGGACCTTTCACATTCCCTTTTATTGCCTCCTCAGCCCCAGCAGGTCCCTACTGACCTCCAACGAAATGAAGGCACGAAGCTTCCCACAGGGAAAACACCGCTGCACATGTCGGGGCAATTAGGATAAGACTTTCCCATGGAAGCTGAAAGGCAGCAAAGTCTGTCCCACAGTAACACCTTTGTCAGAGGGAGGTGGGGAGCATCAGGCATTTTATGGCTTCTAGTTCAGAAGTTCTTGTAATTAGGCATTACGATGCGTTTTTCATTGTGGAGCAGCCATTTTAATTACTCCTAACGCTCACCGGGGGGAACTACTGCTGTGCAGAAAGCAAACGGGCATTCTCTTGCCTCATATCCACGATGGCAGAAGATGCTAAAAATACACAGTGGTATTTATCTGCTGGTCTACAAGTAAGAGGTGCCACATATAAGGAAGGTCCAGTGAACTCCAGGGTGCAAAATATCCTCCTGCTCTTGCAACCCTGGCTTGCACTCCTGGTAAATCAGCACCTTCGAGAGGCAGCATGCTGCCTGAGAGAGGACAGGAGAAAATCTTTCTTTCCCTGCCTGTCTCTGCCTCTCATCGCAATCTTCCTTTGTTTCTGGATACTTGGATATGATCTAAATTGGATATGATCTAAAATTTGTCTGACCCCTCCATACCCAATGTGAAGCTGTACTTCCTAAGAGATGTATTTGCAGGTGATATATTTGTGTCCAATTTAGGCCCAAATTTCAATCTAACCGACCATTTTCAAATTGTTGAAATGGAGAAAAACCACTTTATGCTTTTTCATGTGAAAGACGAGCCTCCTCAAAGATGAGTTTGAGGCTTCTCTCAGTGAAGCCAGAGGTAAAACTCGGTAAATATGAATATCTGAATAGGAATAGGCTTGAGTACTGCCACCAAAGGTGGTACCATATGCAGGGACCATCCTTTGACGTTTGTTAATTGCATTAGCAGACAACACGAGTGTAGTAGGAGATGGGCACTGATACCCTCGGACTGGTTTGTGGGGAGCTAGCAACAAAGAACAGCCGTAAGATTCAGCTTTGCTCAGTGGGTCAGACTGAAACTGTTCCAATCACTTAATGCCATAAATTTACCAAAGAAACCACAAGAGTGAAAAATGGAAAAGAGAATAAGTTGGGCAGATAACACGTCTAATATCTACTTCCAAAAAGTGCAGAAGTCTGGCACCAGAAGTCTGCATTAAATAAATATGTTTCCATATTCATTAACACAACTGCTATTTTCATTGCACTAACAAGGTGAATTCATTACTACTGCACAGCATCTCTGTATGTTCCCGTGAACTGATTTTAGGAAATTGTTATTTGTAACTGAATTAGAGATAACAGGCAAATGAAATCCCCAAACAAGCTATGACAATCCTGTCTGGAGTAGACCCTGACATTCTTGGTTAGGGTTTATTTTGGCTGACATGAGTTTAAATTCTGTCTCCAGCCATGTTTGTGGTTGTCATTAATTTGACCTGCAGGGCCAGAGGTGGCTGAAGCCAATGGAAACAAGGGTTCGGGTGGAATTCAGACAGGTAAACACAGGCTGCATAGTCAACTTCAAAGCTGTGTAGCCTGTTGTCTTGGGAGACATAAACGTTGGTAAGAAAGCCACAACTGAAACCTAAAAGCTTAACCATATCTTGCTGGTCTCTAACCAACCATCCAGGGGGAACATTTCAGATACCAGCAATTCCTTAACCTAGCACACAAAGGTCCAATGGGCAGGGGATGATGCCACATAAATTCAGGCCTCATTAAGCATTATCTTCCCTTAATAGTGAGGAGTAATTAACCATTGAAAAAATTGGACTGGGGACTTGATAAAATCACCTGATGTCTTTAAAACTAGGTGGGGCATCTGCCTGTTAAAAGCCCCATAGTAACTCAGAAAAGGTCATTGTGGTGGCTTTACTCGGGTGGGCGGCCGAGCTCCACCACAACCGTTCTCTCACTCCCCCTCCTCAAAGAGGAACAGGGAGAAAATATGATGAAAAGGGCTTAAGGGTTGAGATAAGGACAAGGAGATCGCACAGTAATTATTGTGATGGGCAAAACAGACTTAGCATAGGGAGATAGTAAGATTTATTGCCTATTACTAACGAGCTAGAGAAGTGAGAAACAAAGGAAAGAAACCAAAAGCACCTTCCTCCCCATCCACCCTCTTCCACCTCCTCCCCCCGAGCGGCGCAGGGGAACGGGGGAATGGGGGTTATGGTCAGTCTATAGCGCTTCTTCTCTGCCGCTCCTTCTCGGTCACTCTCGTCCCCTGTGCTGTGGGGTCCCTCCCACGGAATGCAGTCCTTGCCAAACTGATGCGGCACGGGCTTCCCACAGGCAGCAGCTCTTCAAGAACTGCTCCAGATATGAGTCCATACCATGGGGTCCACCCCTCAGGAGCAAACTGCTCCAACCTGGGTCCCCCACGGGCAGCAGCTCCTGCCAGGTTACCTGCTCCTGCAAGGTCTCCTCTCCACGCCCTACAGGTCCTGCTCCACTGTGCTCTCCTCCACAGGCTGCAGCGTGGAACCCTGCTCCACCGTGGTACTCCATGGGCTGCAGGGGGACATCCTGCTTCACCATGGGCCTCACCACAGGCCGCAGGGGACTTCTGCTCCAGCGCCTGGAACACCTCTCCCCCTTCGTCTTTGCTGACCTTGGCGCCTGCAAGGCTGTTCTTCACTCCTCTCACTCTCCCAGCTGCTGTGTGGTGCAGCGTTTTTTTCCTGTCTTAAATCTGCTCTCACAGAGGCGCAAAACAACATCGCTTATTGGCTCAGCTCTGGTCAGCAGTGGGGCCCTTACCAAACATGGGGCAGCTTCTAGATCCTTCTCACAGAAGCCACCCCTATGGCCCCCTGCTACCAAAACCTTGCCACATAAACCCACTACAGCTATCAGCTCTACACAGGACACAATGCTACGTGCTGCTTTATTCGCCAGGTCACTCTAAAGCCACAGGGCACCGTTGGTATGAGCTGTCATTTCTGACGCTGCATGAGGTCCTTTGGTTCTCCTGCAACTGGTCCTCCTCTAGCAACAGATGAAGTGTGCTGAATATTACTTCAAAGCTCTCAGATTTTCTGAAGAAACACAAGCCATCCCCATTACATATTCACAGCTGATTTTGCAAACCACAAGGGCAGAGCCTCAGCTAAAATATATCGGTGCAGTTCCACTGAAGTTAAGTGGAGTTTGATCAGCTGTCATGAGATGAAAAATCTCAGTCCCTTATCTCAGGCACCTATGTAATTCCCAGTTTTCCCACATTGTTCACTTAAATCTCCCCTTGATTTCCAGCTAAGACTAATAGCTGTGTACAGACATCTCTCCCTCCCTCAGCATCTTCGGTGCTGTGTCCTGGACTTTGTCTAGCATTTCCTTGATAATTCTGTTTATCCAAATTTTGCCATGTGTACACCTTGTTTTCAGCATGTTTTGTCAGTACTTAAAGGAAATAATCAAGCCTAGTGCTAATCAGCAAATAAATAGACTTAGTGGGGTTATGGCAACAGGATAAACAGGATTAGCACTTCAGGGGGACAGAACGAATACAGATGGGCACTCAACGGGCAGGTTTCGCTATCAAGCCAAGAGTGCCATGCTAAGTAGGGACAGGGGAGCTCTTAAGGCTTTTGTTTCTAGCCAGAGATCTTTAGGAAAATACAACACTACATTGTGGAAGCTGCACGTTTATAAATATTTACACAGCAAGTGAATTCATCAGGAGTGATGATAATATTGCTTTAAGATCTTACTTGCCTTTGCTGAAGGGCTGTAACCATTGGCTACAACATGCATTACAATAATGTGCGCAATGTTCAGCACACTCACTGACTCTGGAGGTCTCCTGTCAAACCTCTGCCTGGAGCAGGGCTAACTTCAGACTGGGACCAGACTGCTCAGCACCTTCTCTGGACGAGGATTCAAAATCTGTGATGGAGATTGCACCAGGCTAAGGGAACCAGGACCAACAGATACAACAACCTGCTCCCTTGCCTAACCACTCCTGCTGTGAACAGCTTTCTCATTGACCCAACGAGAATTGCTCTTGCTGCAACTTGTGCCTGCTGCCTCTTGTCGCCGTGCATCCCTGGTAAATGTCTAGCAGCTCCACCTCTGTAACCACCCTCCCCTCCCTCAGCAGCAGCAAACACATGGGTGAGACACCTCACGTTCTTTCATTGTCAAACCCAAAACTCACCAGCTTGACACAACAAAAGATGAGAAATTCAAATAATTCTCTGCCAGTCCTAATTAATTGCCATCTACATTTTCAGACATTATGACCCATCTTTCTACCTGTCGAGGAGAGGAAGTTTGCCACATGCTAAAGGATTTAAGATACAGAATTTATGGGCTCACGTGGGAATATGCTCTTTGAGAAGCGTGTCCCAAAGCCATGTGTTGCCTTTATGACTACCACTCACAAAATGAATACAGATCTTGCCTACTCCATACTGAAATACATAGGTTGGGATAGGATAGGGCAGGTAATAGAAAATAATACATCTTTCCTTGCGCAGGAGAAGCGCTTAACCAAAGCAAATTAGGTTCAAAGGATTGAATTAACCCTTCCACTAAGAGGATTCCTTTTGCCGCAGAGGAGGAGCAGGGTTGTTCACCCAAAGGATCCAGTGGGATTCTTCTGTTATGTACCAGTCATCTGAACCAATTCAGAGGCATTTTGTCATTTCACAGCACCGGCACAGGGAAGTGGGACTCTCTAGTGCCACATCTTCACCCAGCACCAGAGGGGAGGATCCTTTGGCAGATGCGCTCTCCCCTTCACAACTCTTCCAGGAATGTGAAAAGAGCACTTAATGGGAAGAAAACAGGAGGCACAAATGGACCTTTTTAACTAATGGGAAAAGGTAGAACAACAATCTGGAGTTTGAAACACCTATTTCAAACTGTAAAGAAACACATCTTTAGAACTTATGGTATTTACCATAAGAAATGCCTGAGGTAAGCAGTGTCTTTCTGTTTTTTAATGTTTTCCAATTAATAACCAGCATCTTCTTGCAAAATACATGGGAGCACAACACGGAGAACATTATAGATCTGCAGCCTTCCTATAGCCTATTTTTTAATTACAGAGAAAGGATTCATTCCTACTTCTACCCCAACGTTCTCAAAGTTGACAGCCTCACTGACAACAGGAGGAGAAGCAGAAGGAATATCCTTACACCTGTAGATTTCCATGTGGAAACAAAAACAACCAGCAGAAATGCTACAAAGTGAGAGCATTTCTTCACACTTCATGGGAAAGAGAGGGAAAAGGGAAAGAGGAAAATAAGCACTTCTGGTGCACTAAGTGATCATTTATCTTTGTTTCTTAGTAGCCTTTGTGAATGCAATTGCTGTACTGAACTTGGCACACTGCCTGTAATATTTGAGGACTTTGCTGCCTTAGCAAAGCGTCTCTCCTGAATTCATTCCATTCACAGGTTGTTGCCGAACAAAAGAGTCTGTCCTTTTTTATTGTTGTCATCTAAGGAAGTTCACAAGAGAATAGGTGCAGAGCCCTTAGCCTTTGAAAAAACCGTTTGTAAATAACTTCTACCCTCCACTTGGGAAATACTGTAGCTGCAACACATTTTGATACCACCATAAAGGCATTTGCATCTAATTTTTAAATTAAAAGAGAGAAAGAGAGAAAGGGAAGGAAGGAAGAAAAAGGAAGGAAGGAAGGAAGGAAGGAAGGAAGGAAGGAAGGAAGGAAG
>NC_048899.1:6982275-7170326 GCF_011077185.1 Oxyura jamaicensis | reverse complement strand
GAAGGAAGGAAGGAAGGAAGGAAGGAAGGAAGGAAGGAAGGAAGGAAATCCTTTGGCTTATTGTCTTTGCTTGATGCCCTAATAAAATCTGAAATCTTAATGCAGGCACTGGTGCTGAAATCACCATGTCAAGGCACAGCTAATGAAGGCTCTCTTCACACTAAGGAGGGAAAAAAAGGACTTGTTTTCCCTTCTCCACTACATACATAATTGAGGGCACAGTATTTAGTGATAATACAGTCAAACCTGTGCGCCTGATCTCCCTCTGCTTCCTGTGCTGCTGGCTGCCACAAGTAACTAAATCTATTTCTTACCCTTATTATACTTTTAAAGCTCAGCTCACCCATATCACAAGAACCACATGGAGAAAGTCTTCAGCTGTGCCTCCCCTTCCCATGTGGCGCGAAGGGGCTGACCATGGCTCAGCTTGGAGAAATCCCATTCCCTGCATGGCCACGCTTGATGACAGAGCAGCTCCTCTGCATTGGTGACAGAACAGCCTCCCCTCCTGTCACCCCACTGTCCTTCACATTTGTGGATTTTCCCAGCTGTTCTCCAGGAGATGCTTTCTGATGACGGGAGCAGCACTGAGAGAAGATGGCTGGTTTATCATTCAAAGAGCTACAAACACAGCCTTCATTCTCAGCTGGCGCTGTCTGTTGTGATGGAAGTCAAGAGAGCCACCATTGTTAACATCAGCTGGGCTCTCACTAATGTCCAAATTCCTCCCCTTCATCCAAGCTGCCTAGACCCAGGGAGAAGAAAAATATTGTTCTTCTCTAAATACATCAAAAATTTTCATCTTCTCAGTGCATTCTCCTCTCTCCCCTGGAAAGCAGATGAGTATTTGAGCTTTACTGAAAGCAGAGGCCTGGGCTCCCCCCGACAGGCCACTTTCCCTCCTAGCATGTCCAGGCCGCTCTGTTCAACCCAGATTCATCAGCATTGGACATGTCTGGAGGATGGTTTATATACTACTGGATATCTCTTATATACACAGAACTAAAAAGTAAAGTGATCTCCTGCATTTATTTCAAAACATTTCAAGAGTATTCTTCGATTCTGAAGAGAAGTACCCCCTTCAGGTTTAAACTAATGAGAGGAGTCGGTACTAGCTGAAGTAAGATCAAGAAATGTAGGAAATCCTCTGATGCTACAAAATAGACAAACTACTGCTGTTTATCTAAGTATTTGGTAAATTACACTTCATAAGAAAGTATGTGCTTTAGTCAAGGCTACTTTGCATAGGCAGATGGGTTTTGATTTATTTTGGTTAGCCTTTGTGTTTCAAGACTTGCTGATTTTCTTTTTATTTTAATTGTTTGTAGGGAAGCTGTCTCGAGCCATTTGGAGAAAGGCGCTTTAAAGGAATCTCAGTAAAGGAATGAAAAGGATAATTTCTTTCTTCTCGCAATTCTAAACTAGACTTTGGCAGAGGAATGTATGGCTCTCATGGTGCTGTTTCTGAGTCAGGAAGAAGCAGGTAAAACAGCCCTCTGCACACCATCAAAATACTGGATATCGAATTTAGCTGTAACAGTATTTCCACCTTGTGATGCTGGGAACAGACTGTGATAGAAATGGGTTTTAATAGCTTTGTCTCACATACAGCACAAAAAATAAAATAAAATAAAATAAAGATACATGCAGACTTAGAAACCCTGTAGACCTTTCACAGTACCACATCCTGTTGTAATAAATACTACAAATACAGTTCTGAAAGAAGCTCTACGTTAGCTCCTTAACCTAAGCACCACTACTCATGAACTCTGGGACCAGCTCTCGCACATATATTCTCATCTTGGGGCCTAAAATAATTCACTCTACGTTTGCCAAGCCTTTACACAAAATGCAAACACTTCTACAACCCACCGACCCCTTCTCTAAAATGTCTCAGGTCTTTCAGGGTAAATCTGTTTCCTGGAAAACAGCCTTTTTCTACTTTTTCCCCTTAAAATGAGCAGGCCTGCAAAAAAAACAGAGGAACAAAAGCATACTGACTTGCTGAATCCCTCCTCATCTTTTCCAAAATGCCTCTGTATCTCTTCCAAAATAAATCACGATAAAAACAGATGGAATTAAAAATATGACCTGGTGAAGAAGTGAGGGGGATTGGCCTTTTGGGATCATCCAAGACAAAAAAGTTCACCGAGAATTCAAAGCATTTCCCCTCCCTGTCCAGCTGTGTAAATGCAGTTACTGACCTAGCCAGGAGATTCCCTGAACAATCTCAGTGGCTCAGGTGACAATTGGTGTGATTCCCATCAGCACTTACTGGCAAAAAGCTGCTTTAGCAATGGTGCAGCATGGGGGCATTTCCAGCAGACAGAGAAGGAGGTAGGCATAGAAAGAACTGTTCTGGCCACAAACAAAGACCTTATATTGGTCTTTTAGAAGAGAAAACTTACCTCAATCTTTGTACTATGCTCCAGAGGTCATTCTGAAAAAAAAAAAAAAGCCCACCTCTATTCAGAGTATAAAATGAAATACTTTCCAGAGACAGTCCCCTTAGGCTGCTATTATACTGTGGGCCAAAACTCGATGGATTCAAGAGCAGTGACTAAGGTGAAGAAGATGAGGTTGCCCATATAACTGCTGGGCACTAAGGGGCCACGTGGCAGGGCTAAGGAGCTTCTTAAACATCCATCCATTTCAGTCACACTTTCCGTTAAACCTACACATTCCTTCATACAGGCTTGGTTTTGAGGTCACCTTAAAATAAGACACAAAACACTGCATTAAAAAATGTTGTGGTGCCCACTGTCACTGTGGTATTTTTACTGTGATCACCCGGTGTGCAGCTAGCCCTTATTTCAGCTCTCTGTTAACCCAACGCGATAGATAGCACAACTCCAGAATACAAGCGGTATGACAACTTTTCAAAATTGTCTAAATTTATAGCTAGCCCACCGGCTGTTTATTGCAGCATGTCAAGTTTCATCTCTCTGCAAGACAGAATTTCCCCCCTCAAAAAGGAAAACCAGAACAAACACTAATACTTAAAATAAGAAAAAAAACACACACACAAAATGAAAGACAAATACACCTTCCCGGCACTTTCTGCGACAGCAAAGGCACCTGTAAAGCTCAGGTGGAGGGTCTGGGGAAATAGGGTGGCTTCTGAAGATGGGGCCTCTGCCACAGGAGGGGCACAAGAATATTTCCTCTCCCTGCCTCCAGCTGCCCATCAGCCTGCTCTGCAGGCTGCCTTTATGAGGGGGCAGATTGGGGATTTATCCAACTGAACTTCACCCTCTTCTCCCACCCCAGGCTCTTTTTAAGCTGGATATCTCTCCTCGCGAGGCGGGCTGCCAGCAATGGGGCAGGCACAGCACTGTGCTGGGGCAGGCTGTGCCCGGAGCACTCAGAGACCCACTTAGCACCTTCGAGCCTGGGTAAGCCTCAGGATGTAACATCCAGGTTGCTAAGGAAAGAGGATTTTTCATGACCTCATGGCCCTTTTTCATGACCTCCATGCCCCTTTTTCATATCTTTCTCCCAGAGTCCCCCAGTGGAAACTATGCACACCTCCAAAGCAGGCAGGTAATACTGACTCCAGTGCCAACCCCACTTACACTGATAAAACAAACAGGATCTGTGCTCAATTTTTACCAGAACTGCAACTTTACTGCGTGCAAACGAGAAGGTCATTTCCCAGGTGTAGATGAGCTATGTTGGTGCTGGATGCTTCCAAGGCCCTACAGTCCAAGGGGATCTTGGACTAACCATCTTTTGGCTATTGTGTGAGCCCCAAGCTTGATGCAAATCTAGGAATACACATATAAATTATATGTGTGTATTAGAATACATACACACAAACTAACCAGTAAAATTCTTGTTGTATTGTGTATTATCAGTAATTCAGAGCAGTAACACCTCACTGCCTTCAAAAGTCTGCTGTCTACACCCACGTCAACGGCAACAACATGAACCACAAAAGGAGGTTCAGGCAAGGAGGTTGTCTTTTCACCCAGAACGTTTCAGTGGTCTAGTTCATAGCACAGCTTCACAACTCATAGCACAGCAGAGCAAGGGGAAACAAGTCATCATGGGTGATAAAAAATCTGTCTGGCCCCCAGGAAGAGGATCGTATAGAACAGAATATTTATTTCAATACTCAGAACCAAATTCTTGTGAGTGCTACAGCCATTTCCAGCCCAAAGAGGGGAATACAAACTCCAAAGCACTGCAGCTCAGCAGCACTTCCTGACCCCTCTGCACAGTGCAGCCGACTGGCTGCAGTCAACCCCCCTTCCCAGCACCTCCCTGCCTGCCTCATTGACACCCCAAACCACTAGAAGGCACAAAGACCCAAAAAATAACCAACCTCAGACCAGCACTCAACCTGCAAGAGGCAGGACCACACAAGGGGGCTTGGGTGGCTGCAATGAGCACAAGAGTGGCAGATCTCTTACCCCGGACCAAGCATGGGGAGCTCATCATGCCAGGAGTTTTGCATATCATGGGAGAGATTTCTTCACTCTTTTCCTTCTCAAGACATTTGCTGAAATCCTGCATGAAACACATTGTGGGCACCAAACGCACAAATACAGTATAGTGCGTTTGTGACCGTACCCTAACACACAGATTGGTGTCAGAAGACCAGCAGCGTTTCAATGTCCATACAGCTGCTGGTGTGTAGAAAGACTCAGGAAACCTTATCCTCAGTCAGCGATCAAATTGATGTCCACATTCTATTCCCTTTAACCTCAATGTAATCAACTACACAAAGAATGATTTCTATTAAACGTGCACTGCCCAAATACTCCTGCTTACTGTTCTTCCCTTGTGGATGACATGTTTTTTTTCCTAAATTAATTGGCTTTCATTGAATAAATCAATATTTCTCCCAACAAGGAAAAAAAAAAAAAAGTGTATTGTGGAGAAAATACAGTACATATGTACTGAAAAGCCAAAAAATAATGACATGTCCAGAGACTACGGTCATTTAAAAGCTCTGAAATGTAATTTTGAAAATGGCTTCACTGAGTTAATAAAAAGAGAGCCACTGTAAAAACACATATATATTTGTTAAGTTCCATTTCCCTATTTTTCCCAATTGCTGAAGGTCAGAGCTATGTCTTATTTGCCAGTAAAAGATTTTCTAGGACTCTTCAGGTACCTATCACAGATCACTTACCCAAATGATCATAGCCAAATGAGAAACCTCTGAAGCAGAACTGGCTGTACATATGACTAATGCATTTTGTTACAGGTAAGCAGTACCTTCCAGTAATTCAAGAAACATCTAAAAGAGTTCTCCATCCAGAAATAAAATATATTCACCCCTCCACAAAGATGTGGTCAGATGGCACATGCCAAAGCAGGATGTGGCACTGCTAACAAAATAGAGCCTCATCTGTGTGTGCCCTGAAGAAGGAATGGTGCAAAAAGACTAAGTACAGTGTGGGGAACAGGGGGAGGTGAAGTGTCCCCGAGTGCCCTGTACTGGGGACAGTGAACAGCTTTGCTCAGGGAAGGCTCCCCGTGGAGTTCACCAGCCCCTGGAGCAGCAAGCAGGGCTGCTGGGTCACTGCCCTCCAGGCTTGCCTTTTGTCCCCAAAGCACTGCTCTTATAAGAGCTTTCCACTTAGAAAAGCACAAGGTGCTTTCCAGATCTGTGGAAAAAATAAAATCATAAAGCTCTTTTCTTCCATCATTGTTCAGCCCTTCTCAGCCTTAAAGGAGGGACTTCCTTTCACACAGGTATGAGTTTACAAAACCCTGGCCAGGCTCAAAAGCAAAATAACACCAATCAAGCACCCAAAATAACATCCAACTGGAAAAAAAGATAAAAAGATTAAGAGAACTTTGTTGCAGTAAAGGCTGCGGATGTATTCAGCATTTTTTGCAATACCTAACAGATCCACCATAGGGCTACTTCTAACAGGAATGTGACCCAGTGTAATGCAAAAGGGGGCTAGGGCTCTTTCAGACCGGGCCTATATGTCCAACACTTCATCTCTAAACTTCTTTCTCAGATGGTTCCCCTTCAGAGATAATTTTGCAATGCTATTTGCCTCCTGCCAGCTGTTGTAGTATAGCAGGATGTAGCTGGCAGGCAAGTCCGCTGCTTAGCTCCATCCTTATAGTCTCTCTGACCTCCAAGGGATGACGAGGACTGCTCTGATAGCTCTCTGACTCAGTCTCTACGTTTCTGGGCAGGCCACGTGCCTACACTGCTGCATTGTGTAGGGCTGCCAATCTCACACACACCACATCTGTCTCTGCTTTTTTCTGTCTCTGAGGCATTTATTTCTCACCTTCACTGCCCCTCTGAATGAATCTGTATATGCTTTAATTCATGCAAAACTCAGTCATCAGCTTGGCTCTGGGAAGTCTTCCAAAGGGGAAACTGTTGTCATTTCCTTCTGAAACAGGGCATAACATTACCTTTACAACGTTTATTTTTGAAATGACAGGCTCTAGTGCTGCTGAGCTCCAGCAGCTTCCATTAAAAACTGACTAGAATTTGTGAGAGCTCTGGATATCATGGGCTTTGTCCCCAGACCACCCTGCCGTTCCTTGCTGTAGCTCTTGCTACCTCCCTGGGCTGACACATCTGCTGCTGCTCAGTTACTGCTATTTTTTTAATGATCTCATTTCACTCCAGCACATCTCGGTGCTACTCTGCTGTAATCACGGGGATTAGGACAGGGGTGAACTCAGCTGTTACACTGGCTTTGTTCATTGATGGACTTTCAGAAATCTGCTGCCAACGTGGAAGCTTTACTGCCTTTAAGCTTTTAAGCATAGCTATGATGGCAACATGGTTTGCAAGGTCTCACACAGTCCCTGCTTAAGTGTGTTAGGAGTTACTAAGCCACACTACCCACATTAATAATCCTAGAGCCAATTAACAATCTAGTAAATGTCCTGGAATCAGCCCCTGGGGACAACCATGCCACAATGCTATCGTATTTGCACCTTTCCATTCTCTGGGCTTTGCCTTTAGCTTACAGAGCAACTTCTTAGTGACTCTTCATAACCTCGTCTCTGCACACTATGTTTCTGGATGCTGCATGCTCCTACCAGCCTTCATCATGCCACTGAGCTTGCGGGGCCACACAGAGCTCACCTGCTTTTCTGTCACTTTAGGACTCCACGATAGAAAGGCAACCCCCACCCCAATGCATCCTCCAGACAGTTTTAAGAAAGACACGGGGCAAACAAACTGAATCTGACCCCTGGATCTCACTTAGAGTACGACTTGGCTTTCTGGGGAGGAGAGATCATTCTCTGGCCCAATGCTCCTGGTTCTCCACGTGCCTTGGCTGCCCAGTCTTTAGAGATGCCTGAAAGTCTCAAGCACTATGGCTTTCCTTGGAAACACACCGGCCTGGTTTGCCTCCTCTTGCCTTTTCTCTCAAAGGTAATCTGCTTCAGTCAGATGGAGGGTGCCACAAATTGCAGTGCAGTAATGAGACTTTAAAAAAATTATGTGCTCCCTTAGTCCTGTTCTGCTATGAAATAACCCCAAATCCTCAAGCATATATTCAAGAGAATGCACTGGGATAAGCTTTCTACCAGACAGCCTATCCAATACAAGAAGCAGCAGGAAACCAGGGTTTTCTTTTCTTGTTTCTAGGACCTAGATCCTATGATACTTTTAAACCTGGCTGGCTGATATTTACTTCAAATGAAGTAAATGCCATTTACCATGTGAACAGTGGTCCTTATCTGAACTGGGTGGAACGCTCAACTCTAAGAAAATGAAGTCTTCCGTGCTCCCTTTCTGAAATTCCAATGTCAATCATAAATTCAGCATATAAAGTATCACTCACAGCGCTGAATCAAAGCTATTCATTTCTTCCAATACAATTTTTCATTCCGATCATCTTCCTTTAATATTTGCTTTTCATAGTGTTAATGCACGTAACCTAAATCCTGAGGAAAACAGAACTCAGGTAACTACAGTTTGCAAAAAATACAGCTCATCACCTTGTTCAGAACTGGTACCTGCTGTGGGTCAAACAGTATCAGTAGAGAACCATTCTCCTAACTGATTCTTTCTGAAACCTGACGTCTATCCTGAAGTTTGACCAAAATATACCTGCTTTGATAGTATACATAATAAAGAAAGAATATCTATTCAACCCTACAAAGCATTGCTCTATATTCTAACAACCACAGTACAGAAAAATGTAAGAGGAAAATTGCATGATGATTCCTTTCTGAAACCCTAACCTGATGTGTGTGAAACTTAATGAAAGCAAACCTAAACTAAACAGTGCCTACACCAATACAAATACAAAGCCACACACTCCTACAGACATTTTCCTTGTTTATGAATCTATATAGATCATGAAAGAATTTTCAAGCACTTGCTACAGCTAAGAGGTCCTTTTCTAAGACCAGAAAGCTAATGCAAGCCAAGCAATCCAAAACCACAACAGTTTAGCCCCAGCACAATGATGAAACCATTCCTGCATCTGTCCCTTTCGCTCCTCTCTCTAAGCACCAGAGCAATTCATCACTGGCTCCTAGAAGCGCTCTTGCTCCAATTCCAACAGTGTCAGAAGAAAATGCTCTCCTGACCGCTCCCCTTTGGAAACCCCTACCCTGTGTCAGCAGAGCTCGTACAAAACCCACTCCTGGGCACAGCAGAAGTCACGGAGGATCACCTTTCTCTCAGAAAGCTGCACTCCACCTGTCTCTGCAATCCCAAAGAAAACCATACTCAGTTATGCAGTCCCTGCATCAAAACTAATCTGAGGCTGCTTGCTCCTACCAAACACCATTTTTCTCCCTAATTCCATGGGCCATAAAATAATCAGTAGGAAACTTCACACCTCATTGCTTTCCTTCTAAATCCCTGCCAAAAAACAGATCCAGGTAAGGAGTGCCCCCACAAAAAACAATATAAATGTATTTAATTCTACAAGGAGTGCTCTCCCTCTAAATTGTACCATGCATGGATGAAAACTGCTCCGCACATCACATTATTTTAAAAACCTTATTTCTAATTACAGTGAAAAATGTATTCACAATAGCAATATCTGTATCTAAACCAACAGAAAACTATTTGATCTTATTTGGTGACAACAGGATCTGTAAACAATGATCTCATCTTCTTTCATTCTAAATCCCTAACCATAACCCTAGGAAAAAAAAAAAAAATCTGGGTTGGCATCGCCTCTACAAAAACGTCTAAGAAGTCTTTTCCTTCCATAAGCGTGTTTTTTTTGTGCTATCTTCACAGGTGGTAAACTCACCTCTAGCAGCACTCCTTGTGTGCCTTGCTGGAGGAGCAACTCTCCTCTTCATTCTTATCTTCTACTATACCATGACAGACAGCCTCTGAAACAACAGCAAGAAAAATGTTCCAGAAAAATGGCCCTTCTCATCACAACTTTAAAGACTAAATGCATACCTATAAATATATATTTATGTATGCTTGAAATATATAGAGAGAGAATTCCATATAGAAGTACAAACATACATATATGGGATAAAAACGTGCTGTTTTCTTTTAGAAATCCTACCCAAGACCTTAACACTAGGTAAATTGCACCTAAGTGAACAGTCCTGTTTGACAATTTACTTCATATAAAGCCATTCTCTCTCAAAAGTGCCATTTCTCAGCTTAGCTTTTAGGGTCACAGAAAAAAATTATTCACATTTTTTTTCCTCATTTCTTTCTCTTAGAAACCCTAGCCTTACCACGAGGGACACATGGAAAACAAGTGTCTGCCATAACTTTAGAAAAAGCTTGTCTCTCCTTGCTGTGGGCTGACAGATTCAGAAGAAAACTACTCTCTCCATTCCTTCCCTTCTGGAATCATAAATTTACCATACTCCTAATCTGAAATATCTTGATGATTTACTTTCCACTGCAACACTAATCTTAAGAGATTTCCCCTTACACAGATTCAGCCTTACTTTTGGTTGCTGGACCTATTTAACAGAACTGGAAACCTTTTACTGAAATCCAGCTTGAATGGCATAAACTACGTCAGCCAAGTGCTACCTCCACAACTGTCCGAAAGCTACTCCTTCCCCCAATATTTTTCATCCTTTCTCATGTCCTGGCAGCAATTACGACAAAACACCTATTAACACTGCCTTGTTCCTAAAACTTCAGACTAATATAATTACATATTCTGCTGCAATGTTAAACGAGAGCCAACCATCTACGCTGACACCAGCCCAGTGTATTTTGGCTCAGAGATGTCTGATGAAAACTGGAAGCCTCCACCCAGTGCTTGCCATGCAGAGGAGAAAGATAACAGGAAGCACAGGTATGTACACCTGGGAGATTTTAAACAGTCAGAAGTTCTCAGAGGCTTTTATGTCCAAAAAACAGTTTTCCGGTTAAAAGTATTTGATTTATACACTGTATGTGAGATTAAGAAAAATTAAGTTTTCTGTCTTAGTTTTAAGGCCTTTGTGAATACAAAACCATGGGAATTTGTGTTGCCCATAAGTAATTTGTGGTATTAAAATTTTCCAGCAACTCCTAAAAATGTCTTTAATAGTCAAGATTTTTTATGTGCTTAGGTTTTGTTCTTCTTCTCCAGACAGGGCCGAAAGGCCCCGAGAGATCTTTCTCCATTCTCTTCCTCCCAATTAATTAGATTTAAAATACATATATCAGAAAAACAAAAAAGCAAAACCTAACTCTTCAACAGAATTATTTCATTTTCTTCAGGACTACGATCCAGCTGCAATTACTCCTGCATGCTCTGTGAATCAAGTGTCTATTGAGTTTTTGAGGAATTGGTTTGCATATGCACATTAATCTTCAAAGGTACGGGGTTCCTAACCCACCCTGGCAAATCCTCTTTGCTTGTCTCAGATAGAAGCAAATCTTATGCTGAAACCTGAAAAATATTTTCCCAGACTAGAGAAGAAAACAGGTAAAAGATGCCATACAGCTGTATAACAGCCTATTTTACTATAAATCCATGTCTTGTGGTTAAAATTTTTGATGTCTATGAATAAAAGGGCTCTATCTTGAACTTTTCTCATGGTTGCCTATGAGGAGTTTGTACTGCAACCGTTTTTTGCAGTGGAGGACACTTCTTTCTTCATCCAGCTGCTTATATTCATTATGCTTATAAGAATATTATGTTTTGAGGCTTCTGATTCCTGGAGAAATGTCACTGAAAGTGGAGCACTTCAAAAGTTATCGTGCAAGGAAGGACAGACTCTGTCATACACACAGGGATTTTAAATGAGAATCCAGGCTAAAAAGGCAGGAAGAGATTTGCTATGATTTCATATAAAATTGGAAAGCAGAGTTAAGAGAGCTTGACTTCAAGACCCTCCCTGAATCCTTAGGAAGACTGCATCCAGGTGTTCGAAGCTGGGCCTGGTCTCATAATAGAAAGCCTCAAACCATGGATCTTGCTGATCAAAAACATGAGAAGTCACATTTACATTTGGAACCACTTCTCTGTTTAGGAAAATGTCATTTTTTGTCTGCTGCTTCATTGATGCTTTATGGACATTGGACACAAAACGGTTACACTTAATTGAAGACTAAGCAACAAGGCAAGCCAGTGTATTGACTATATAGTCGATCCGTATATGAATATTAAATGCATTTTCCCTCTTTAGACCTCTTATTTTCACTTGGGTTTTGCCAAGGGGCATTGTAGATTGGATA
Organism: Oxyura jamaicensis; assembly: GCF_011077185.1. Lineage (NCBI taxonomy): Eukaryota > Metazoa > Chordata > Aves > Anseriformes > Anatidae > Oxyura > Oxyura jamaicensis. The sequence goes on along the minus strand of NC_048899.1, from coordinate 7,158,715 downwards.
TTCAGATACATTTCAATTCCATAAAGGTTTTGTAGTTGAAGTCATGCATAAAAGGATGGAAAACATAGCACGCTTTAGTGAAATAAGACCCTGTGAGCATTGAGGAGTTATTTTTAATATTCCTAACACATGAAGCCTATGCTACAAGGCATTTATGTAACTATTCTTTGTTTAGTACCACCTCCATCAGAATATGAGTATTTGCAGCTCTCTGAAAGCAGCTCTCTTGCAAAAGCATAACCTACCTTGAACACATTATGGAATCTGTAAAAACTTCCCAGTTATTTAAAGAAAGAATCAAAGATTTGACCTCACCTGAAATAAATTAAAAAAATGCCTCAATGTAAATGATTCCTTTTTATCAGAATTTTTAACCTTGGTAGACCCTGTTAGGACACACACTTTGCCTTTTTTTTTTCTTTGTGCCTATAAATCATTCCTTTAACGTAATCAATGTAACGTAACAAGTGCTAAGCAGGTGTTTTTTTTTTTTGTTGTTTTTTTGTTTTTTTGTTTTTGTAACATAAAAGGGCTTCGTCTGAGGCAGGGAACCTCCTTGTTTGGTGCTGTGTATCACAGATCCTAGGAGCCCCCAGGCCTGGTGAACTCATGGCCGGTTTAGTTTCTGGGGAGCATAAAACTGGCCTGGTATGGGCTGTGCAGAGCACTGTGCAGAACTGTATTGCAGATACTTCCTATCACTCACACACTGATTCAGTCTGATAAATTGAGCATATCACATAGAAAGTTCTGTTGCAAGCAGGCAGCCTCTCACTGCCAATCACTCCACAACAGGAGTGCCTGCATTCCTGTTCTACCGATGGGCAAATAAGACATTGAAACATCTCATTCAAGAAAGAGAGGCACAGACAAGTGCAGCATCTTGGGCAGCACGTAGTTATCATAGTTTCAAGCTCATCACATCTACAGCCCTGTCCCCTAGAGATCGCACCTGGCCACTTCATATTAAAATTTGCCTAATGCAGAGTCTTCAGCGGATGGTGTAAGCAAAAAGAGCCAAGGAAGTTACAGCTGGTCAACGTGAGGTCTATTAGCAACTTTATAAGGGTTGGCTTTATTCCCGGTGAAACCAACAGCAATTTACAGCAAACACCTTTATGTCCCAACGACATGAGTTTATGCGTGAACAGTTGCCACAGGAGGTGCTTGGCTTTGCCCTTACAACAGCTGATGGACTTCTGCTGCTAACAGCAATCTCTGCTGGCTCCTTTGGAAATTTTGCTTTGGAAATTCTGCTTGTCAGGCAATGACAGATAAAGCCGTCCCTGGCTGATTATCTCCAGACCGGATTACCACACAGGGAATTTCACAATCACACTAGATTCCAATTATTTTTCTCCTTATTCTGGGTAAGAATTCAATTTGCTTCTCTAAGACCAAAATATTGCCAGTACATCTTTCTTGTCTAAGCTGAAGTCGGCTTCACTAGATTGCCTCTGCTAGAGGCCCTTCTCCTAAGTGCAGTGCTCTTTGCAGTGAACTTGTTTCTTCTGCAGCAGCTCTTTTCTCCAAGCCATCCCCGAGATCCTGCAGCTTCTTTCCAAGTTGCACAACGCCCACCATTTGAGCCGGCCTGTCATGATCAGACCTCCATGCTGCTGATGGATTTCCTCTGTCATTTTTTTTTCCATGCTAGTCAATAATGTTTTAATTTTAATAACACAGTTCTTGGATGCAATGTTATTCACAGGTCTGCATCAACTCCTAGGGCTGCATTCTTGGAATTACCCACTTCAGCTACACCTGTTAATTTCCCATGAAGTTTAAGAGCTCTCCATGTGTTATGCCTCTAACACGAAGCCACTTCCCATCACTTTGCCAAGCACCTTCTACTCCAGTTCATCTCAAAATTCAAACAAAATGTTTCTTGAAATGTATTTTACTTTCCAGCTATTTCACACTTGGGATGTGAGCAGGCAGTGTTTCCACTCTTTTAGAGGTGGTGCTCACTTGCAAGTAGAGCCAGGCTTACTTATGAGATTCAAGCAGTACAAGGAAATCTTTTCATGAGACTGATCTGAATTTTGATTATCTAATAAAAGGTGGAACAGGAGACAAAATTGGTTTGATTTGATTTACAGTCTCTGAACCATGCTGCAAATGTAGCCCTCCTTTTATGCTCTCAAACTGGTTCCAATTTATTCCTGTGTGTTATTTATGCAGATACATTTACTGAATTGTTTATCAAATGATTTTCAGATTGGGCTTGCTGCTTAGAGTTATTTTACATAAATTGATCACCAGCTACTGGTTTATTAACCTATTTAGTATACATGCTACAAGGAGAAAGATCTCCTAAAACACACAGTATTATTTCTGCTCCATCAGGTCCTCACAGGAGACATCATACTGTCAGAAGAAAAATGAAGAGCAAACACTGAAATCCCAGAAAGAAAATTCTTAATAATAATCAAGGAGTCATAGCCAAGTTTGTGAAATTTGTGTCAGTTAGCCATGCATAGCAGGTTTTATATTATGACATAAGAAAGAAGTCTGAAATCAAAATCAGGAGGAACTGTGGTAGGCACTGTAGAGGAGCAACCTGTTCCTCAGAGAACTCAGCATCTCAATTTACAAAATACTGGGCATGGAAATGTGGAGAGGTGAGATGACAATGTCCAAGGGTGGTCCCCAGGTGCCAGGGGATGCCAAGCCTTTTCGGCATCTTCCATGGCTGAACTCCCAGTCCCAGCAACTTGGCACTGCTGAAATCCAAAGGGGTAAAGGCACTGCCCAGCCCTGAGATCAAGAGGGGGCAGACACCACTTTACTTTATTGGACATTTCTCCAACTGCAAGACAGTCCCTAGAGAGATCCTGAAAGGAAAAGCAGAATCCTTCTCAAAGTTGTTAAAGTAGTATTTTAATTACTCAAATTGTAAGAAATACAGAAGGCAAAATACTACAGAGGTGACTCTAAAAAATATCAGCTTCTAACTCCAAAATATACAGTAAGGAACATTACCATAATAAGCTCTGAGGAGATACAATGAAAACTATTACAGCTCCAGGAAAGACACATAAAGATGAGCATAACAATTACCTGCCTGACAGAGAAAAAGGAAGAAAGGTACATAATTTAGAGTACTGCTGTTACTGGCTTTAAGACAGATATATAATGAAGAGTATTGCAGTTACCTAGTTCTGACAGAGATATAATGGCAATCATTAGTTATCTAGCTGTAAGGAGGACATGTAATGTGTAGTATTATTGTTACCTGTCCCTAAAAGAGAGCAGGAAAGAGGGAGAGAGAAAGGGGATGAGAAACCTGGACTGTTACCTGGCTTTGGAAGGCAGAAATTATGGAAAGATTTGCTGCTGCCCATAGCTGTGCTTTATGGCTACTAATTCACGGAGGGAGAGGCAGGGGAGAATGGAAAGCAGTCTGAGTTATATCATGGTTATCCGGTACAAGGCCAGGCTTCCAGCTGGCTGCAGCTGATAAAACTCGCATTTGTTGCAGCTACGCTGACTTTGGGCCCGCAGAGAAGGAAAGGATGGGGGATATGGGGCCTGCCCCAGGAGAAACAAGCACCTCATCCCTCCCTGAGTAAGCACGAACCACAAAAGTTTTCCCAGGGTGCTCCATCACCCCGCAGACCCCACCTAGCTGCCTGGCAGCAACCACATCCAAGACTGAGCCCACAGCATTTTCCTGTGCACTCCCAGGAGCAGGCAGGAGGCCCCAGGTGACATTGAAGGGCAAGAGAAAGGCATGGCAAAAAAACGGGCTGTAAAGAATGGAAACACGGACTTTGAGATCTCCGAGCCACACAACATAGAGGTGCAGTGTATCTGTACTTCTGCAGAGAGAGACAGATGTTTGGAGCTCTCTGTAGCCTTCAATGTCTGTCTCTTCCCTGGATGAATGATGTCTGACTATCAACCCTACCTTCAGACCAAAAGAACAACTGAAAAAAAAATTAAATCTGGGGGCAGAAAGGGGTAATAACATACAGAAGAAAGTGTGGGTGAGTTAACTAAGACTACAGGAATGAAGGGAAACCATAAACATTGTCATAACAAGTAATAATGGCACAGACAGTAATTGGCCTACCTCTCCAATTTCTATGGTGCTCCTCCTGTTTGTCCTCAAACTCAGGCTTCCAATTTCACTTCCAAGGGTGTAATACTGCCAGGGCTTGAGGACAACTCAAATGAAGTCAGTGTTTCATGTCAGCTCACTGAGTTTTCAGTCAGGTCCCTGATTAAATTCTAGGTGAAGGAATGTAGGAGAAACTTCAGTGAGAGTCAAACTAATCTTTTTATTCCTGTTTTGACCATTTGCTATTATGCTATTTGCTATCCATTATTTGCTACCCATTAAGTGGAAAGATGTGAAGTTCAGCTGAAATCATTGAATCTTGTGGTGATTAATTTGTAATGTTCCAAGAAGAAAGATGTTCAGAAACCCCACTGTTCTTCACAAACTGCATGGCTGTTCAATCAAAGCGCTTCTCTAACACCAGCCTCAGTCAGGAGGCAGAGAGAGAGAAACAGGGACAAAGAAAGAAAAGCAAGGAATGGAGCTCTGAATAGGGAGGGAGTACTTGTCTATTTAACCTGCATTCAGAGTAATCAGCACTGTCAATACTACCGAGAGAAGGGTTTCCACCCCTTCCTCTAATAACACAGTTCAAACTTGAGTACTCCAAGGCAGCAGAAGCACATATCACTGAGATTTCTAGGCAGGAGCTCTCATCCTGGATCACTACACACCATCCCGAGCAATATCACCGTTCAGTGCCTCTGCCCTCTCCTCCAGCAATACCTGCTCTGAGCATTTACACCGTACCTTAATAAACAGTGCCATTATCACCAGGGTGTGACTATGCATTAGTGGAGCAAGGACGGGAGCCTTAGGTTCGACCCAAGTGTATTCATATACACATATGTGGCCTTTGAACACTCAGTGGTAGGAAAAGTACCTGTGGGCATTCCTCCAATGGGGCCAAACAGACTCAGATTAAGACCCTGCACTGCATCTGTACCTCTACCAGGGACAGGCGACTTTCACTGAGCAGAAAGAAAGCCCCCAGTGCTGAGAGCCATTTGTTTCTCCTGGAGGAACAAAACTGGACACAAGCAACCAAGCTAATTCATAACTGACCTCAACTTTCATTTGGAAGTCTGGAATTCAACAGATCAGTAATGTTTCTTTTAACATGTACTTCTGTGAGTCCCACCAGTGACCTGAACTGCAAAGGGTGACTTGCTGAAACGGGCTCTGCTCTTCCAACACTGCCCTGTGTGAAGGCTGACAGCAACCTCTCTTGGGGACATTTTGAGAGTGAGAGACCTCGAGATGTGTGGATCCACAAACACCCATCCTGGGCACCGAATTCCTCCCCTTAATGCTATTTTACACTCTGCCAGGCAGAAGTAGAGAACATCTTGGTTGAACTAGATCTGAAGTTGCTCTCCTCACCCATATGGTGCAGATCTGAGTAACTTTGAGGGCTGCTACAGTCTCCTGGGTTGATGTAAACAGACCTTACCGTCAGTGAGAAGCAACTTCAGTAAAACTGTTCACCTGGTGCAAGTGAAGTGGCAGGATCCAGCCATCATTTATTAATAAAAAATAAATATATATGGTAAATATCTGCTTTGACTATGATATGAATAGGTACAATATGCGGAACTGAACTTCTCTTGATTCCTTCTGGAAATACCATGCTGTTCTTTCACAGACTGTTTTGCCTAACGCTGAATATTAATTTTTAAAAAAGCTCTGTTACTTCTCTCTCATCTTTCCTCAGACTTTGTTTTTTTCTCAGTAAAGTTTGCTTTCTACTTTTTGTCTTTCACTGTTCTTTTCCTTTTAACCAGTAGACTTGGCTAGATGATAGGATTTCTGGTCTGCAGAGTATCTGGATATGTCAACATTTCCTTTCTTTCCCATACAGATTGAAAACAAACGCATCCAAAGACTATGAGTTTCAGAATAACATGCTTCTCCTTCACTTCTGTATTTATACGTGCATTCTACAAAATATACATGGCCTTTACTGGCATGTTTTACTGGAATGAAATGATACTCTATTTAAATCATTCTCTTTAAAACAATTTTTGGCAGCTACTACTTAAATACTTCAATCATCACTAAATTCCAACTCTCTGCAGAGAGCTGAAAATAAAAATACATCAATTCTATTATGCTATGACACAAAGTAATGTATGACTACCTAAAAAACATACAATAAATAAATAAAAGACAAAATTCTAAGCTTTCTGGTTCAGCTCCCAACCTTTCCTCAGCAGAAGCTCTGTAAAACTTTACTTGCACATGCTTTACATTTTAAAGTGAGCCTGAATACAGCCAGCGAGACAAGCCCATGCTCAACTTCACAGTAAACAAATACTCCTGCCACCATCAACATGAGCTATTATTATCTGCTTGGTTGTTTTTCTGGACTGATGTCTTTGACTCTAGAATATCATTAACAAAAACAGGAATGAGGTGATTATCTGCCTCTCTTCCTCCTCCTCCAAGCAAAAAGAAAAAAAAAATCACCACCCACACTCACTCTGGTGCCCGTCACCCCTCCATCCCTACCCTAATGTTAACATCCACCGCAGGCTGCCTTTCCCATACGAGTCTCTGCGCACAGGTCCTGCAGGAACGTGTGGAGGCACTGACACCTCATTGAGAAAGAAATGATGAGCTTCTATTCATTTCAGTTCATACTTTTTTGAGCTCAATGGCTTGAGAGGCTGCAAAAGGTTTTGTGGTTTTTCCCCTAATTACTTCTTCATTTCTTTGGCATCAAAAACTGGTAAAATGATGTCAGTTCAATGCCAAGTGTTTGGCTGCAGGGAAAAAAAAAACAAAAAAAAAAAACATACCAGCTTCTTTCCAGTTGTCTCCAGTAAGAGCTGCACTCCCACATATTGACCAAGCACTGCTCACTCATACAAATGGGGTAGGAAACAAGAAAGTGGGAAGCCTGAATGACCTTGTAGAAGTAGGGGAGGGGGAAAGAAATATTCAGGCACTTTTTGCAGCTTTTGAAATACAAGAACAGACGTAGCTTTGGAGACAACTGAATTAATTCACACACAAATGTTCCTTTTGCATCTTTGTTTTCATTTATTTCCTGCTTGGTACCAGCGACAGCAATACTAAAAACTAGTGCATGACAAAACAATCAAATGAGATATTTGGCGCAATGGCTAATTTGTACTCCGTAAGCCTCCCCTACAAATTCTATTAACTGTTCTTCCTGCTTTGCTGATGCTTTTTTTTTTTTTTTTCCTTGAGAGCACAGTGAGTCCTAAAGCCCAAGAAACATTTCAGTCTCTTTCCTCTCCCCTGTGACTGCCATGCTTTAAGCCCCAGCACTACCAGACCCAGTGAGGAAGCCAAGGGGAATATTGTTCTGCATTTTTTTGAAGGGTGCCAGCTACTACTTAGCAAAGCCTATTGCACAGCAGGCAAAAGGAAGAGGTCAGAGGAGGATGTTGGATCTATGATTCGAAAACATAAAAGGCAATAATAAACTTGTTTTCAGCTTCCTTTCAAAGAGGCAAGAAGAGAGAGAGAGATTTGCTGTCTTTGCTTTTGACCCTGACAGTAGGGAGACAGAGACAGCAGCATTCGTGCCATGGATGGACACCCCAGTGGGCAGCAGGTTTTGAGGCAGAGGGCCTGAGCCCTGGGAGGCTGGGCAAGGAGCTCCAGGTGAAACAAATCCCCCACAACTGCCCTAACTTGGAGGGTAACTCAGGAACAGCACTTACCTTGCCTTTGAAAAGCCTTTGAAATCACTTGAAAGAAAGCAACAAAAGGAAAATTCCCCCAAAAATAAAAAAGGCACATGACTTTCTGCACCCCACACTTCCTTCAGTGTGGGCCTAACTATCACTTCAATTACATCAGCTTCCAACTTATTTTCCTCTTTTATTTAGGCTGTACTGGAAATTTAGGCACATTATGGATGGTTCCCTCAAAGCCGCCTGAATAAGGATTCAAATGGAAATATCTGAAACCTATGAACATGCACTGCTGGCCTCATCACAGAGTGCATTCAGCACTCTAACACCTTATATTGCTATTTACTTGAAAACAGAATCTTCCAGATTTCTGCCGTATCTTTGTGGAAGACTTTCAGACAGTAAGATAGGTGTAAAGTCGAAGTGAAGTTTAAGACCCCCCCCCCCCCCCCGTGCAAATTCAGATGCTTCCACAAGGAATACATCAAGTTCTGCTGTGCCAAGGGCTAATGAGGATCTAAATATGACAGAGAGAGATTCCCTTCTTGCCCAACAGAAGAGAGGGATGGCTCCTGACAGCCCCAGCCCATGCAGGATGGACAAACACCATGAGTTGCTTTCCACCTCCACCTTGCCAGGCATACCACACCCTTGCAGAGGCTGCGTGGCATGGAGAGCTAAGCTGACCTGTGGTTCCATGCTGTGTGAAGGCTGGGCAACACTACTGCACAAGTCTGTCCACATTAGCAGTTTTTTGTTTTGTTTTTAACTTTAATAGACTGACACAGTGTTAACACCAACACAGAGCTTCTGGGTGGTTATGGAGAATATTCCCCATTACAGCAATCACTTCACACAGAATGTCCGGGCTTAGTCTAGTCTCTGTGAAGGGTTAAGATAAAATTCTGAGGGAGCAAGCAACATGTTTTTCCTTGTTTCCTTAGGTTAGCTCCCTCTGCAACAGCCTGTCAGCAGCTGGGATAGTACGAGAGAGAAAATGTGCTTCAGACCTCAGCCCAGTTGGTATGACCATGCCCCCATGCAACAGGACACAGAGGGCCCATGGTGGTGTACAGCTGCCCCTCTGAAATCACTAACATTACACGGCAGCCAAGGATCAACCCTGTGACTCCTAGAGGTGTGTTTTTTCATGGAGAAGGGCAAAGACAGGGAGTGAGTCAGAGCCTACTGCAGGCAGTCACCAGGGGATGTAAGAGTAGAAAGGCAATGGAGCACCAGAGGACCCTAAGGGAAGGCATACTTGGTAGGCTCCAGGGTCTCATCCAGGAATGAATGAGTATTCCTGCCACTGGAGCACATTTTGACCATCAGATGCATAGAAAACCTTCTGTTGAGGGGTACTCTGGCCATTTCCATGTACAAATACTCATCACAACAAAAATCACAGCTTCTACAGAGGAGACATCAGTTAATATTATGCTGTTAGTCACAACCAAACTCTGAGAAAAAGAAGCACTTCAAACTGACCCACTCTGTGGTGCCAACAGAAGCAGAGGACTCCCAGAGGCTAAAGATGTGTGAAGGGGTCACTGCTTTCATCAGGCTGCAGAGATCATGGCTTATGCAATGCTGGCATTGGACCTGTATCTTAAAGCAGTAACAATCAGCCCTCACAAACAGCCTATTACCTACTTGTTCCTCCCTGCGGAGAGCTGCATCTTCTTATCATCTCTTGGAAATGGCTACAGTTTCATTCTTGGAATTTCTGTTTCAAGCACGCTACTGTCTTCTCATCAGATTTTGCCAGCAGATGTTTCAAAGGTTCCTATAACCAAGTAAATTGTAGTTAAAGAGGATACAGTGGCATTACACAAATACATAATTAAATAACATGAGGTAGAAACCCAATATATGTCACCTAAAAATTAGTTTGACCTTCTAGTCCTTTTTAACTCTTTAAAATGGACCATTCCCCGAAGTTTTATTTCATTCACTGCATACGTATACTGCACTAAAATGAAAACTGAAGGCCCCTTTCACAGAAAATGTTCTCTGAGACAGCTTGCTACAGGCACATTTTCCTTGAACCACTCTGTTCTGCTACTTGTCTTCCTTGTAGAAGAAACAACCCAGATGTATGTGGCTAATATATAATGAGATGTTTTATCATCTGTGCTTCTTTACGCCCAAAAGAACTCCGCTGGAGTATATGGATAGCAACAGTAACACACTCACACAGTGCACATACAGTCCTTTAATAAATGGTTTAGGAAGAGGTAACACATGCTTAATAGATGTTTTAATAAATGCTTAATCAATTGCTACAGACCAGGTCATTACTTAGAACCATTTAATTCTCAGAGCTGTTGAACAGAAGACAAGAAGGAACAGTGAACTGTAAATACCAATTGTCAATGGCAACTTCTACAGCCCTCCCCAGCCTGCTCACCATGGCCAGCATCTACCCAGCTGTGTGGTCAATGCATGTCAGTCTTTGGATGCTCAAAGGAACACTGTCATACTGATGCTATTCCTGCTAGTCCTGAGGGTATGATTCTCAGTATAGATACAAAACGCAGAGCATTAGCCCTGGACTTATTTGCTCTGCCACTTTACTTGGGCTAAGTAGTCCCTTACTACTCTATTATGTTGCCAGTTTTGTCTATCATTCACCCCAAGAGATTTGCAGCACAGGCTGTATTACAGGAAAGGAACATATTCACTCCCATATGTTTGGCCTTCATTTTAACCCTATTCCTTCTGAACTGAGGCTGCCTGATTAAGAAATGGGCATCTTACCTGCCACACAAATTCGAAGCCCAGGCAGTCCCCCTAGTTTGGAAAGACAATGCTGTTGCTTGGTGGTCATTTTCCACTGGATAGATGGCCAATTCCAGGCTGGCTGGCAGGGAACACAGCAGTACATGCACCCAAATTCAGTGAGGCAACCACTGAAGGATAGAGTGTTGCAGAAAAATATTTTACCTCTGCTGAATATACAGCATGGACTACATACTTGAACACCTCACAAAGCTTCTTCATGGATTAAAGTTACTGGTCACCTTTTCGTCTCCCTCCTTAGCATGTCTTGTAAATATTCATGTCTTATCTGAACTTCTCTGCTTCATACCTCTGATGCTTATTTTGCAATCTCCTCTTTCTGTCTGGTCTGCCGATGTGGTACTAAACCCCTGCACTGTCTGCAAGGGATAATCCGTCAGCACAGAGAGGAAAGTCGGGCTGAGGAAGCTGTTCAGCTGTGCCAGCAGAGGTTCAATACATGCCAATTTGCTTTGTGAAGGAGCTCTCAGCATAACCACCTCTCTTGTGTTTTAAAAATTAATTCCAGCTTGCAACAAATGATGGTCTTTTGCACAGGAGATTCCCTTTCCCTGATGCCCGCTAATTCAGTTCATCTGTTCCTTGTTGCTACAGTATCTGGAGTTCTGGCCATATGCAACCTCTTTATTTCTGAAGAGCTCCAAGAAGGTGGGAGCAGAGCCCTCTTACAGGGATGAGTGGGGCTATGTAATGCCCACATCACTGCTGTCTGCCTATCTGTGACAATTTGGATCTGCATCGCCTGTCCAAGGTCAAGCAGGGGGTTGCAGCTGCACGGAGAATTTAATCTGGTCACCTGAGCGAGGCTGTAATACCAAAATGACTAACCGCCTATTATCTTCATAGTCCAGCCTTCTTAGTCTTTGAACTCCTCGGGGCAGAGCTTTACCCATGCCAGGAAAGCACTCTAGCTTCGCACACAAATACCATGCTTGTTAAAATAACTGTACCACTAGTGCACAAAGAATCTGAGATAGAGAAAGGCTTCAAGACAAGTCTGACAAATAATACAGGCCTGAAAGGGGAAATAGGCTGAAAATATGAAGAACATGAAAACTTTGAGAAAGTCACACTTGTTCCTGGGAAATGTCACATTATTTGGCTATTCAGAAAAAAAGGTTTGGAAGCACATGTAATGTTAGTCAAAGAATGCTAGTTCAAAAATAAAATTCTTATTTTCCACGCCAACAGATGCCACCCATTTCATTAGCAGGACTCCTCAGCTTTAAGCTGAGACATTCAAAGCTGCCAACCAGTCTCTCTCTTCCCCTCTCCCACTTTACTTTCCAATGAACAGAACGTGGCCATCTGAGTTCGCAGGAGGCTTTGAGCCTCTCCATCTTGAAATAACATGCTTGTCTTTGAGGCAGTGCTTTGCACTGTATCCCAGAGAGACGTTTTACCAGTCCCAAAGCAAATGAGGACCTTTATAGGAGCTCTGGTCTCCAGTAATTAGTGCAGCAGACATCCACACAATGCAATAGGACAGCGCTGGTACAGATGGGACAAGACAAGACACTGATGCAGTCCCAGGGAATACTCTCTGGGAGGACTGCCCTCACCTCAGCTCCCTTGTCAGCAAGTTTGCAGCAGCTAGTGGAGGAGCTGGATTAACTTTGGCCAGAGGCTGGCCAGGAGTATGGGCTGAATTGCCAGGGGCACAGGGCAGCCAGTGAACAAAGGGCTTTTCCTCAAACACCTGCTTTTCTAATATAGAGAGCTGGCCACCCTGTTGCTTTGAGAACCAAAATAGCGTTACCAGTGCAGAATAGGCAAATAAAACAAAAAAGAGAGAAAGATGCATTACTAGAATTGTATTATATTTAAGAACTAAATGCAGGTGTTCTAGAAAGGATCCTGTAAATCCTGGTGATCGTTACAGTAACATCCAGCACTCCACTGGACACGTTTAGCCAGCATCAATGTCCTTAAAACAAAGCTGTACAGGGGATGCAACAGTGACCTGTGTGCAGGCAGCCTGAGCTTCCCCACCACACAGCAGGGATGACCCCTGCCAGCCTACAAGAAGACCACATTGTGCCAACGCTTGCCGGTATAAAGAAGAAAACAAGCAGTATGCTGACCTGATTGGCTTTCTACCTGGAAGAAGAGGATAACCATCCCAAGACACGCATGTTTATATTGTGAGAACCCTGTTCATGGCATTTTTAGTATTACACACATGAGGCTAAATGCTCTGCAGAACTTCCCTGCAGACAGGCCCGTAAGCCAAAGCAATGTACTTACTAAAAACTCCAGTGGGAACTGTCTACCTTCACCCAGGCTGAGCTCAGCTTTTAATGTGTTTTGAAAAAGGATTTAAACACATAAATCTGTGGGAACTACAAGAATCATTGTAAAACAGCATGGAATTGAATGGGATTGATCTGGGGAAGTCTGCGAGCTTGTCTAGACTGCAACCCATAATGCTCAGTTCCAAGCGGCAGTTAATAGTGTTATGCTGGGGCTTTTTTTATTATTGACCAACTCTATAAAACACTGTTTTTCAGGGAGCTCAGTACACACTCTAAGTAGGCCAGTTTGTAGTCCCAGGCCTCCAGCCCCTTGTTTTCAGTTAAGAAGAAATCCTTTTCTCACATGCAGCAATGCTGACAGCCACGGTTTTCAGCTGCCCAGGAGTGAAACCAGGGGTAGGACCAGGCTACTTCTAAGAAGGCCACAAAAAACAGCTACTAGGTTGTAACTGTCAAGGGACAGGTCAGAAAACTGGCCAATTTTCTAAAAGCTGAAAAAATCAATTTTCAATATATCTGTTTTCTCAAAATAGAAACAGATGCTATTGTTACAGTTGGGATTAATGAATGCTCTTCCCTGCCACACAGCCACCCAATACCCCCTGAGCCCTTCCAATGTGGGGTGCTCGTAGGGAGGAGCAGGGAGATGGTTTCCCTCACCCCAAGTCCCTAACGCCTGGGGAAGGGCTTTTGGTCCTGCAACAGTGGGGCTGGAAAACACTGCCGGGGATGCGCTGGCAGCTTGTCGCCCTCTCCAAGCACCTCATGCAGCGGCACAACACAGCCAACCCCTGTCCTGCCTTCCTCCAGGCAGAAACTCTCAGAGGGACACCTGCCTGGCCTCTGGTGCAGCTGTGTTGTGTATTTGGACATGGTCATTTCCATCAGAAAGAGAACCAAGACCTGTGCTGCATGTTAAATGGGAGATTAAGACTGTTTGTACTGGGTGGTGTGCTAAACAAGGAGGGACCAGGACTACTTGATTTGCCAGAAGCCACGGGCATGTCAACACTTAAGCTCCACTGAGGTGATTTTCACCCAGCTCTTAGCTATGACCACCGCCCTCTGTGCAATTCTAAGATGGTCCTTGTCCAAAGAGCTGTACCGATGATGAGAAAACAGATGCAGAGAAATACAGAGGGGGGAGAAAGTTACAGCAAAACAACCTTACCAGTGCAGAAAGCAGAGTTATCTCCATCGTTACTTTGCTATTACCAGCACATGCCGCAGGGCTAGGAAGCCGCCACAAAGCTGCAAGTGACAGACTAATTGATAAGAGAGTTCTCATGGTGCGCCAGCAGATGCAGAGCTTATTGCTTCTGCCACATCAAGCCAGTGCTGTCCTCGATAGGCTTTCTGAGAGAAAATCCTCACTTTTGATGTCTGCTAGTATCATCCAACAGATCAGATGACAGAGGAATGCAGAATACTAAGCATCACCAGATAAAGCAATCAAGAAAATACATGGAGAAAGTAGGACAGACTGACAGCGGGCTTCCTAGCTGGTTAGGTTACAGTTAAACATCAGGCGGCTCTTGTCATTTCTCTTTCTCCCAGTAATTTACTGGGAGAGGGAAATTAATTAGCTAACAGAGCTCCTCGCAGAGGGCCTTTGGCTGCTCCCGTCTTGTGGGAGGCAGGACCAAGTCCTACAACTTCAACCCTCTGCCCGGCTAGGTAACAGGAGTGCACTGAGAACCACCTTCATCTTTTCACAAGGACTGGCCAAAACCTGCTCAGTTCTCATTTCATCTGGCAAAAACTGATGGGCCCTGGTCCAATGAGCAATCCCAATGTTTACAAATCACTACAGCATGCTGTGGAAGTAAAGCACATCGATCACAAAGCCTGTGAATTCACATGAGAGGACAGAATCTTTACGAATCCTTTTATTTTTACAACCTTTCAGTAGTAAACCCTTCCCACTAGGCTTACAGACTTGCACCTAGCATTTTGTATGAAGCTAACAGATATGCAAACCACAATGGAAATGCTCTCTCTTACTTCACACTGAAATAACGTTTTATGCTGATTTTCAAGCTTGAAACCATGAAGAAAGGCTACAAGAGTCTGTAAAGACCATTTGCTCAGCCTCATGCTTTCTGCAGACAGGGATTTTTGTTTCCTCCAGTCTGCTGTGATCCAAATCTGAACAAATTCAAACTCAACTTTCCTTGGCTGTAGCTTTGTGACCTAGTACAGAATGGGGCTCCCAGGTCTGCACTAGGAATAAGCCCGCTGCAGGTGAGGAATCCCTCCCACTGAAGTCATGAATGACTAAGGGACTCTGCAGGCAAGCAAGGCACATGGTAGACAGCGGTAGATGATGTTATGGTGGGTTTAGGGACCCAGCAACTACAATAGAATATTGTACCCCTCTCACTGTCTTTACTGATAGCCCTCTGAGTCACATTTATAAAAAGCAGCTGCACTCCCATTAAGGGTCGTATAGATGGGAAAAAAAAAAAAAAAAAAAAAAAACTTCAGATGTATTTTAATACCCCACTTAGCCCATATTGGGCCAGACTACTTATCTAAAGACTTTGATAAATAGGATTTACTATACAGGTGATGTTTAAGCCTTTTAATGTTTTACCTCCTATGCGTTGCTGGATCTGATTAGCTTCTTTTCTCTTTTTTTCATTTCATTACTTAGAGATGGAACGTTTGCACTTCATAACAGTTTACAGTTTTGCAGCAAAATGGTGTTTGAGCAGCTTATTTGTGAAGGCTGTATTGAAAGTATCAAATGCTTATGACTGCCATTACATTTGTTCCGTGGTTCTCTTTGAAGATGCCAGATTTTTAATAACATTTCTGCATGTATCCTACTCTAGTAGCAGATAAACTACTCTGACAACTAGGTGATGATAGCATTTACTGAGCAGAAAGCTGTATTAATTTTTAGAGCCACAAAATAGAGAACTGAGCTATACAGATTATGAAGTGTTATTTTTCAGTACAATAATGTGCAAGAGACACATGCTGTATTGATCAGCAGTTACCGAATCCAGATAATCAGTGCTTGGACCTAGACCAGAGCAGTGACTATAATACCCCTGAGATCTGGAGTTGCCTAAAATGATGAAAACATAACTGAGAATTTTGCTACTTTGAAATTTTTTTCAAAAATTTTGAGACCCTCATTAAAGAAGCTTTTTAAACACAGAAGTTTTTAAATAATGAAACTGAGAGGACACATTGAAAGCACTTCTTGAAAATCTAGCCCCTTGTTGTCTCTATTACAGCAGTCCTAAAATTCTTAGTAAAGCCATAGGCCTGACCATCCTAAAATACTCCAAGTTTGGCTTTTAATTCATATCCGAGTTTATGGGTTAAGAGCCACCTCAGTTTAAGGCACCTTCTTGTGTTACAAATGCTGCCTGTCATCCAGCTGATAGCAGACACAGTTCCCCAAACACAGATACAGCAGAGCAGACTCCTCACACACAAACATGCTACACGACTACACCAACCCACATTTCCAACCACATACGAGCCAGTCTTTCTTTGAAGAAACTTCAGTCCATAAGAGTGTTTGCCTCTCCTGGGATAACCTCATCTTAAAAACAAACTACAGCCAGAACAAGCAGCACTCCTGCTGTTCACACAGGCCTGTATCTCTCAAAGCTGTAACCCAAAGCCAACATAGCAGCACTGCTTCCCAGGAGTCACAGCCTGCTCACACACTCAGAAAAACAAATGTAAAAACAAAGTAAAAACACCAGTTGGTGGCATACACCCAGACAGCACTAATCCTATACGGCACAGCACAAATGTTTGGAAGCCGCAGGACATTTCTGCTTTCTTTTTCATTTGAAGAATTTGTTTCCTCTCTTGTTTCCTCTCTTTCCCAAAAAGCAGCTTACAGTACCAGATGACAGTCTGAGCAAGTGCGAGTGGGGAGCTGCAGCCACAGAGCTGGAGGAGTCACCTTTGGGTGACTGTCTGGGGTCAGAGACCAAGTCCCAGACTGGAGCAGCTTACACCTTTAGTGTCTGCTCCCCAGTCCTTGCCTCACACAAAACTCTCTCCTGCTAACTATCTTGTGTCACATGTTAAACCAGTTTAACACTTGCCTTTAGTATACTCAGCAAGACACTGCTTTTGTACAGGTAATATATTTTTTTTCCAGTAACAATTTTTGTCCCAGATGGATGAAGCATCACTCAAATTCTGCAGCCTGTAGTCAGCAAGATAGACTTCGGTAGCGAGTCTCCCACTTGTGACCTTCCCCAAAGTCAAGTTTACTGCATGCCCTCTAGCTCTGACCCCTGACAGTGGCAGCTCAGACAGGCATTAGAGAATTACAGAATATCTTGGGTTGGAAGGACCCTTAAAGCCCACCCAGTTCCAACCCCAGGCTGTGGGCAAGGACACCTCTCACCAGACCAGGTTGCCCAGGGCCCCATCCAGCCTGGCCTTGAACACCTCCAGGGATGGGGCACCCACAGCTTCTCTGGGAAACCTGTGCCAGGGCCTCATGACCCTCTGAGTGAAGAATTTCCTTGTAACGTCTAATGTAAATCTCCCCGTTTTTAGTTTGAAGTAATTTCCTCTTGTCCAATCACTGTCTGCCTGTGTAAGTTCTTCATCTTTCCTATAAGCCCTCCTTTAAGTACTGAAAGGCTGCAATGTGATCACCCCAGAGCCTTCTCTTCCTCAGGCTGAACAACCCCAGCATGCATGCCCTGATGGCTCATGTCAAGCTTTTTGTCCACAAGAACCCGCAAGTCCTTCTCTGCAGGGCTGCTCTCAAGGAATTCTTCACCCAGTCTGTGCTCATGTCTGGGATTGCCCCAGTCCAGGTGCAGCACCTTGCATTTGGACTTGTTGAACCTCATTAGGTTCACACAGGCCCACTTCTCCTGCTTGTCCAGGTCCCTTTGGATGGCATCCCTTCCTTCTATTGTATCAACTGCACCACTCAGCTTGGTGTCATCTGCAAACTTGCTGAGGGTGCGCTCAATCCCACTGCTTATGTTGTTGATAGATATTAAACAGTACTGGTCCCAGGACAGCCCCCTGAGGGACACCACTCATCACCGGCCCCCAGTTGGACACAGAACCATTGTCCACCCCTCTCTGGGTGCTGCCTGCAAGCCAATTCCTTATCCACCAAATGGCCCACCCTTCAAGTCCCTGTCTTTCCAATTTAGAGATCAGGATGCCATGTGGGATAGTATCAAAAGCCTTACAGAAGTCTAGGGAGATGACATCAGTCAGTCTGCCCTTGACAACTGATGCAGTTGTTCCATCATAAAAGGCTATGAGATTGGTCAGGCACAATTTGCTCTTGGTGAAGCCATGCTGGCTATCTCAGGTCACCTCCTTGTCCTACATGCGCCTTAACACTGCTTGCAGGAGGATCTGCCCAGGCACAGAGGTGAAGCTCACCGCTCTGTAATTACCCGGGTCTTCCCGGGGTACCTCTGATCTGTCCCAGTCCAGCTGATGTTACTATCTCCCACTTTTTGTCCCTGTACCCTCAGAGCCAGCAGGATCTGAAACTTAGCTTAGCTCTAAGTATTTCACATCCGCTGAATAGAAAGAAAATCATTTGGCACTTCAATCAGTTGATCTCCCTGGTAAATCAGAGACTAGAGCCAAAAGCTTTCAGGCTAGAGCATGATCTCGCACAACTGGCCCCTATATCAGTTCAGATCTCCATGAGAGCTCACAGAGAGGCTCCATGAGAGTCACAGAGCTCCCAGTTCCTCTGTTTGTTCCCAGAATTATGAATTCTGCTACTCTGGAAAATCCTGACTGTGCCTATGGGTGACATTAGAGTTTTTGAGCTTTCAGCTCCTCATGGGCAAAATATCTAATTCAGATAACTGTTAATTTCACTCACCTCAAAATCTGTTCTGCAAGAAGCTGTTAAATTGTTGACCTTCATTTTATCAGTGATCTTCAGTCCACAACTGCAAGGAGAATAGAATCAGAAAAGATTTTATTAAGAGCACATACACCCAAACAAGCACGTATTTAGCTGAGACTTTTCTACTGAGTCAGCTCTAGTGTCAAGAAACCAATAAATGTTTTCCTCTATCTGCATTAGGAACTGTGTCCTTCTGCACATTACCCCAAGACAGTTGCTCCTAAGCTTCTATTCTCCTGTTTTTTTTATCCCATAAAAACAGATTTGCTTTTGTAACTAAATTTTAATGTAACGAGAAAGGAATAGAAAGTATGGTTATTAATCTCCATGTGAAATGAAACCACTAATGATAGCTTCCCTTCACTAAACCTGCCCATTACCTCCACTTGGACACTGCAGTAGCAACCACTCCCTAAGGGACAGCCAAACTGTTTACCATGTTTATTTAATAACACTCCCACTCTTATTTACGTTTTAAACAATGAAGTTAGCATTCATAAGAGCACAGGAAGCTGAAGCAGTCTCATTAGCTCATTTTGCTGAGGAAAGTGTAAGTAAGCGTCAGCAGCACAGTATTTTCTATAGTAGCAATCTCCATGGACTACCTTTCTACCACAGGCTTTTGAAGGGTGCTGTTCAGATAGGTTTCTAAACATGATCGCTTATTTGAAATACTCCTTCGGAGACAACATATCTGACACACTGCATCACAAGGTTTGTCCTTTTGCTTTCTTTAATGTTTAAATATGCCTTGGAAAGCATTTCAGTAATTCCTTTTATGGCACTTTTAAATTAAATACTTTAATTAGATTAGAAATTGAAATTAACATCTAGAACAACAACAGAATCTCCAAGAAATTTAACAAACTCATTTACTGCTTTTTCTAATCTCAGAATAAAGCAGATCCCTCGAACTGGCAATTCCCTGAAATCTGTTCATAGCTCTGCGACAACAATTTAACTTCTTGGGTGGAGGGGGAGTCTCTTCTTCCGTTCCTTTTTCTTTCCTTTATTACTGGTTATTTTTGCCATCTCTTTCCCTTTTTTTCAAAACACCTGCCATGAATCTCTGCAAAGAGTTAGTGAAGTTAACACATCTTCAGCGACAGTTCTGTGCACTGGAAACATCCTGACTCTTCAAGAAACCTTGCAAATAATAATCAGGTACACTGTAATTTGAGAGCAGTCTAACACCAGCCCATCTCCACTGCCCCTGTGGCCCGGCCACCGCAGGACACAGACACTTTCCCCACAGGCCAGCACAGGGGTGCTCCAGCAGCACCAGCTCTACCCAGTCCTTCACCATGGGCATCTCTTCTCTATCTTCTCTAGGTGGGAGGCAATAGGAAATCAGAGCATTTTCAGGAGTGTTAGGTAACTTTCAATTTATTAAAAATAAAAAACACAGCCTTTTAGGCGGCCTCTTTAAAACCTCTTGGGAAAGCATAGTTCAAAAGGTATCTTTAAAAACAGATAATTGGGTACTATTAAAATTACATCCTATGACATGAAAGGGACTCAAAATCTGATTAGCACTGAGAAAATGTATTTCCCTGTTGCAGGAGCAAGATTGCCTACCTGCATGGGGCACCACCCCTCTTCCAAGCAAGAGGACAGGGGCAACGAAGAGGGCACGAGTCTGGCATAGTCTCACTCCCCTTTCCCAGATGGCACAGAAGTCCAGGGGAAGCTGCACAACAACCCCTTCCCAGGCCTGGGTCATACAGGGATGTTTTCTTGTGGCAAAAAGCTAGCCAAAGCTGCATTTTAACTAACAGTACCCAGTGGTACTACTGGCTGATTTTTATAAAGAATTGGCCTCAGGGCTTTAGTGCAACTGGAGCCAAATTGCACAGCAGTGGTGAGGGAGATGCAAGTATTGAACTGTACGAGACTGGGAAAAAGCCAGGGGTAAAGGGAAGTGACAGCACCACTAAGCCCGAGGCACTGCTGATTTTAAAGGTCTAGCAGAATCTGTACATCAGTGACCCTGGGTGAAAAGCATTATACAGGCTTCAGAAATTTTCATTGGCCATGGAACTGTGTAAAAATAACTATAAATGCATCTTTGCTACTGCCTTCTGCCTGGTGTTTAGGTAGCAGTCCCCCAACCATAATCCTTGCCACTCTGAATCAAGTTAATACAGCAGACAAAGAAAGCGCAGATAGCTAGGTTGTGCCCCCAGCTGCTCTGAGTCAACATGCTCCTCTGAGGTCAGGCATCCTCACAGCAGTCAGAGATGCTGGTGATGCAGCAGGCCTGTGCAGCACTCGCTCCGTCTCAAGAAATTTGTGTTCATTTACATTTGGGAGACACAAGCAGCAGGAGAAAAGTGAGACGTGCTCCAAGTCTGTGGAAGCAGGGAAAGGGCAAATGCTGATGGATGCTTGGGAGGCTCACGCCTGCACCCTTATTAAGGAAGGCAAGATGTCCCGTCAGGTGCAGTGTCCTCCACGCTCAAGCTACCACTACAGGTTCTGTCCTGACAACGCAATTAAATATTCTGAAGATTTGAAAAAACAGGGACTTAAAGGAGTGGACCAAGAACAATACACTACAGCCTCAGACAGCTGTTTTCCTCCCTTGGCTGCTCTATTTCATATGAAACATTAAAATGAAGTGAATGAAACTATAGTTTGATTGCATCAAGGTGGAATGCCTCAAAAAGTAGTTTGGGAAAGAAAAGGTGGAAAAAAAAAAAAAACAGTTTGAAATTTAAGTTCCTGCACCACCTACTATAATTGACAAGAAACAGGATGTTATTTTTATGAATGTGATGTCAGACAATTGGCTTTTCTCACCTCAAAGAACAAACAGTTGCAGTGTTCAGTTTGCTAGATCAGTATCTAGAAACTGTTGTTTGGAAGTATTTACATCACATTTGTTCAGTTTATTAGTGAAGAGATTGTTTCTAGTGTCTCTTTTATAGGGTCATCCAAGTTTAAGAAAATCAAACATTCCTCCCTCTTTTGTTTCATGCATCAGCCTTAATAGGGATCAAAGAACTAACAGTGGATTCTTCTTGCTAGCAGGGGATTTGCATCTGAGTTCTCAAAAATGTGGACAGAAGCAGCAAGTGGAAGCATACTAGTGTCTGGTAATTGCTTATTTTGATTTTTCTTTTTCCTCTTTTATTTAAATTGAAAAAAAAAAAAAAATCGAAGAACACAAAAGCAACAAGATCCCAGAGAAAGAATAAAATCCGACCCTCTGGCTTTGGCAGCTGCAACTGCTGAAAAAGACCCATTAGCAACATGCAAAGTGAAGCGTGCGATTCTCCCCTGGACGGGGCAGCACAATGCTATGCTGAGGTCTCACCACATATCCCTGATGTTCTTCCTCCCTCCCAAGCCAGGCTGTGCAGTCCAAGACCTGCTCAGCTCTTGCCAGGAGACGCCAATCACTGAAGTATTTATTTCAGTGATCAGGGATCAGGCAGCTCTCATCCAGATGCAAGCTCTTCTTCATGAAACCTGAGGAGGGGTCACTCAATTCCCCATGCATCGGCTGCATCCAAGAGAAATTCTTCATATGTCCCCAAGCTCTGTTGCTCCAGCTGAGCAAAGGCAGGTTCTGCACACCACATCTCTTGAGTACGATGCTGAGCTTCAGTTTTACTGGAAAACCTGAAAGCATGAAGAAATTGCTGGAACGTGCCACCAAGGACTATAGCTGCTAAAGGAGTGCATCAGATCCAACTTTTAACAATACAATGCATAATGCAATGAACCATGAATGATTTCAAGGAGTCAGACATTTTCTTTAAAATCTTCAGTCTCTAAAATACCAAAAGGAATCAACTAAGTGTATTTCATAAATCATGCATTTCAAGACAGGAGTTCTGGGTCCATTTCTAAGACCACTTTTCTTGCCAATGGCATACCATTGGAGTTCATGTATAATGCCTATGTCCAAAACTGAGTTTGAATGACCTTTATCAGTCATTTAGTTAATTGCCATTTATACTATAAGTCGTGTCTATTACTGACAAGGGTGAAGTAAACAGCTTTGCTCTAAGAAAAGTGAAAAGTAAGCGCTCAGACCTCACTTTGGGATTTGGACCAACTCCATAATGAAGGCCTGCAAAATAACTTCTACCCAAGTCTATCCACTGCATGCCATGCATTTCCTCACATGGAAGTGGGCTGCATCTTATCTACATGGATCTACTGTCATGAGCTACTACATTTGCCATCCTATGCTGTCTGGGAGCATCTTCAACAACAGTTTGCAGAAAGTGATCCCAGGATGACGCTCACTGTTTCTTCAGATGTTTTTTTTCTGCAGTTAGTGACACTGTGAGAAAATCAGTTTAGCTGCCCCTTGGACCAGAGCCTACCTAAGCAGCCTAGTGGAGGGGAGTGAAATAACATGCAAGAAAGGAGGGGGAAGACAAACTAATTACTTTTGAAACCATAATAATAATAATAACAGTATCTTCAGGGACTCACTTCTCCTGGTCCCATTTGTCTCTTAGAGATGAAGTAAGGAGTTACACACTTTTCTGTGAGCCCGCATCTGGTACAACACACGCTTCTGGCCTGGAATAATTCACCAGGGACACATTGAGCACAGATTATATTTGCAACTGCCATGTCCCTGTCCTGTAACAGGAAGTCTCCCTGACAATATGAAGGATAGATAAGGACAGAAAGAATGGAGAT
This sequence comes from Oxyura jamaicensis, assembly GCF_011077185.1. Lineage (NCBI taxonomy): Eukaryota > Metazoa > Chordata > Aves > Anseriformes > Anatidae > Oxyura > Oxyura jamaicensis. The sequence goes on along the minus strand of NC_048899.1, from coordinate 7,135,378 downwards.
GTAAATGGACTTTCCCACAAACCCCTGCAGAATTAGAGCGAGGACTTTTTGTATGGAAAGCAGTGGGAAGAAAAAGAGAATGTCCTGCTTTTCCTGTCCCACAAGGGCCGTGGGATGGGGAGGGGAAAGCAGAGAGAGTGTTTAACCGGAGCAGCATTGAAGCAGAATTCCCTGTGGCTGAGGAGGAAGGCAGGAGCAGGCTGTGAGAAGGACATCTGAGAAGTTCCCCAGTATAAGCAGTGACAAGAAAACCCTTCACAAGTGACTGAAAGAAAAACCTGAGTTCTGAAGGACAAGGAAACAGATAGAAAATGGCATTCTTATTAAAAGGTATGAAATACGCATGTTCAACAACAACAAAAATTAGTAACAGGGTTACTCCCATTATTACAGCCTCAAGGCTATAGTTACTTAAGTACACAGAATTTACCAAGATTATTTCATTGATACAGTACTTGATCAGTAATTCAATTACCATGCACAAGCCTACATCAAACAGCTACACATGCAGAAGATATCCTTGGCATACTTCCCAAAACCAAACATTCATGCATCTTTCATACGGCCAATATAATTAAATTTACGTGTACATGTAGCAGAACAAGCACTTTAAGTAATAGGACATAATCCTAGCAGTTTTTCCTTTACAAAAAAAAAAAAAAGACTCCAGGACTCCACAGAAGAAAAAGCAAGCATGGGAAGAGAGGCAAATAGAGACATGAGAACATATGATGAACTTTTATGATATGATGCACTCCATGATTCTATGAATTTCACTCCTGGGAATGAAGACTGATCCAAAGCCTGCATCAGAGCATGGATATCCTCTCACTGCACTGGCATAAGGTTCTGTGGCCCATCAACAAGTCTGTGAGAATCCAATGTCCTGTGTACCCCCGTGACTCTCCCCATGGTCCCTGGAGATCTGCAGTGACTCTGCCCTGCAGCCCATTGCTTCGTCCTCACCTGGTCTCAGGCACCCCCCAGCCCTGCACATGCTTTGGCTGGACTCCTTTGGGTGACATCCAAGTCACAGATAAAGGGAAGAAGGAGCAGCAAGATGCAGAATTAAGGCTTACGTTACCACTCCCTTCCTCAAAACGTCAGCCCAGCATATTTCAACATCACCATGTCTTACATTCTTTATTGAGTTAAATTCTGGCCAAAAAAAAAAAAAAAAAAAAAAAAAGCATTAGATTTCCATTTAGCTGTAGTAAACAATGATTTATTTGATACACATTTTATTTTAGTGACCCTATATTGGGCAGTTAAAATTTAATGGGAACGTCCTCCTCCAAACTCTTCCCATCTGGATTATATAATCTTTACTAACAGGCCTTAGTCCACCAATCTGCGGGCCTGAACGTGGTTACACTACTTTCATCCAATGATCTAAATCTTCTCTTTACCTTTTCTTTAGGGTTTATTTTCTCTCCCTACTCTCACTCCCTGCGTAATGCAAAGAGTGAGCAGAGGGTTAACAATAATGAAAATGTGCATGTAATACTAATAAAAACCTTTGGTTTTAAAGGCCACACTTGATAAAAATTTATAAGGGCTGAAGTGCTCATAAATTTTACAACCTACTACATATTTGCAGATTTATATACATAAAAAGGGCCCAGTCATCCACGTAGCTGAATAGGCTGATGGTTTTGTATGTACAGCCCCCGTTAAGCAGACCACTTGTTCAATATTGCCTGTGACTATGGGAGGTATCTACAGTCCTATTTATTTCCAGATAATTACATGCACTACTGTAATCAGGGAGCTGGACCATCAAGAGCATCTTTTCCTCTGTCTTGCTTGAGCGAGCCTCTTCACTGAACACAGCGTGGGCAACAGGACTGAGCTCCCAGTAAGGTCTGTGGTGATCCTCCAGGCTCAGATATAACCGCCACTTCCACACAGGTGCCCCAGCTGCTCTGCTGATTGCCACGGGAGCTCACAAAGGCTCCCACCTCCCTTGTCTCCTGGTCTAAACCAGGACTGTCTCAACAGGAAAAGTCAATTTTAGTCAGAAAAGTCAGAAATTTTAAACTATTTAATTTCATCATCCTGCAGTAACCTGCCTCAGAGCTACTGCTAGTTGAAGAATATGTGGTTATCAGGAGATCAGACTAGATGTGCTATCTGCTCTCATTATATTTTGCAAGGGTCTTAGACAATATTAAATGCAGCATTTTGGAGTCACACTTCAGTGTATGCCCATGAAACGTTCTCCTCCAGGCAAATCTATCATGTGCTGTAAAGGCAGCAGTGCAAGGCTTTGAAACGTCAGGCCCAAGGAATACCAGTGTGACTCAGAACAAACACTGGTGGAAATAGCACACACACCTGCTTCTCCAGAGCAAAAGAAGAGAAAGGAGTGCTGCAGAAAAAGCTGCTGAGGGGAAATTTCCTCCTTACAAAGGAACGTTCTTCCTCTGCAAGCTGTTTGGTAGCCTTAACTGTGAGGGTTGTCACTCCAAAATTCCCCCAAGTCCTCCCCCTTTCACTACTGACCGTTTTGTTAACAACATAAAGATCTGATTCTTCTCTTTATCTTGCTGTGTGCTTGCCAGCCAAGACATCTGATGGCACTGACTTCTGTCAGGTATGTGAGACACCATTTCTGGTTGGCAAGCTTAAATACTCCTTTTCCCTTCATGCTCTTCTTTACTCTCCAAGCAAAATGCTTGGTGCATTCTTGTGCTAGGGAGATATTGCTGGAAAGAGCAAGGACTCCAAATTACCATAACGTCACAACTTTTGTTAAGCAAAATTATTCCCTTTGTGAATCTATATGGCCCATCTGTAGAATGAGTATAATCATTCCTTAACGGGCATAATCCTACCAACTATTCCTGGTCTCCTCATACTATACTGAAGACCCCTAAGTAATTAATATGGGCTACCTATACAATATTCATATGTCTAGAACAAGTGGAGAGAATCACAGTAAAATTTATTTCACCTCATATTGAGGCTTTCCTGTGAAAACCCTGCCTTCAAGGGATTTTTAAACAGAGTTTTTTTCCTGCCATTGCTATTCTAGATACCAGAAAGGCAGTCATCAGTTTGTTAGTAGGGTTCACAAGGATGACCCCAATGTCACCTTTGCTTTCTGTTTTGCAAAGGCATGGTTCAAACTGTGTGCATCTGGCCTCCAAAGAAGCCCAGACACACTGTATGAAGTCTGACAGATGCAACAGCACAGTGATAAGACCTGCACCTTCTTTCAATTTCACAGGCAAGAGCTAAGTTAGTGGCCCAAACCCTGAAAGCACTACAGGTATAACGAGGACCAGATGGGGGTAACATCCTAATTTAATCTTAATCCTCCATCCTTGCCCCACATGTCATGCTGCTGTACAGCAATGCTGCCCCAAAGTTTTCATGGAGCTGTGCTGTAAACAGATGGATGAAAACCACCCCCCAGATGGATGTAAAGAGCCAGGAATAAGTAAGGTGTGCTATTTGTGTTTTACTGTGGCCTTTGTACCCCAGCTCAGTGGCATCACCAAACGTGTGCCAGCAAACAGGCTTGCTGCAGCACAGGCGATGGAAACAGAGCAGGAGCCAGCAGGAACTACCCAGGCTGGTATGCTCCCTGCAGACACTGGAGTACAATCAAGACCCTATTTCTTCTTCACCGATTGAAAACTGACAAAGTAGGAGGAGCCTGGCCATGAACAGATAAATGAGAAGACACAGACATGGTGGCATTGATAACTGTACCTGCCAAACTCAACTACAGAAACAAAATATCACCTCTGCTCTTGAGAGCTGCTGGTAATGCAAATGGAGCCAGCTGACAGAAGTCCCAGAGGTACAAACTGGTAACATGTCTCCCTGTACAGCAGATGCACCCACTGAGCAGCTCCTGGTCAGTGCTACCTTGTGTCCCAGAGTGCCACCACACTTTCCAAGCAAAACAACCCCATCACACCTAAAAAGGAACGATAGCCTCTCTCTCCTGAAGTATTTTTAAACGGCTTACTTACCACATGGCTTGGATTCATTCAGGACATCTGGGTGATGCCTAGTTTCAGGCTTCCTCTGAGAGCTCCCCACCTCCCTCCCTGTGGCAACCACTCCACACAGATTTGCAGCAGAATGTTTTCTGTCATACTCCAGGTTACAAGTGGTTGTAAAGGGGCAGGAGTTTCACTCAGCAGCCTTCCTAGCAGGGCCACGCTGTAGGATACGTTCCCAAGCTGACGATGCAGAGCCCTCTCCTTCCCTGAGACCACGTGCCTGGCTCTCACATGCAAGGCACATCCATGCTCAGCATCCCACCTCCAGCACGAGGAGCCCCCCACAGCAGCACCCAGGGAAGTGCCACTGCGGCATGAACAACAATACCCACTCAGTCATTCCCTGGTTAACAAACCGAGAACAAAGACTTTCCAAACCTGAGCTGTTTTCTCCTGCTGGGTTTACACCTCTGCATCACAGCCTGCGCTGGCAACCAGGACCTCTGTTTTACCCTGCAAGAGGAAGGGGAGAAGTCTGTAAAGTGCCAGCCCCAGCAGAGCATCCACGTGCTGGACACAGCCACACAACTGCCAGGCAGCTGCCCAGCTGCCTTGCTTGCTGACCCTTCCAGTTAAGTCAGGTTTTACAGTTTGTACTATTAGCTATGTAGCATTGAACATATGCTTCATGCACTGCACTGAGCCCCCCTGTGCTCTGTAATCACTCCAGTTTTGGTAGTGCAGACTTTGGCAGCTAGATGCCAGCTAGCTGATGGTTTGCACAGGATCCTCAGAGATGTTACTGTGACAGGACCTGTCTCTGAGCCTGCTAACTGTGTGATCAGGTTCCCAGCAACATGCTTCAGCAAAGCATGAAAGCAAGAAGAGACTGCTCTAAAGGACGCTCTGCAAAGCCCACAGCCTTATCTTAATGTTCTTCCCAGGTACCACCCCTTAAGCAGTCATTCTTTTGCTGAAGGAGCAGAAAGAGGGTGAATCACCTTATTTCTTGCAGGGAATGCAGGGGTTACTGAGCTCAGAGGCTGCGAGGCCACACGCTCCGCACCGTAACCTCATCTGGAGGCCAAGCATAGGACTGGCAGCCTTACAACTTAACACCTCTGGCTTCTGCCAAGCAGTAAGCGCTCCCACAATGAGGGAGCAGCAGGTAAGATGGGAGTAGTAATTCAGTAAGAGCTCCACAAGCCGAGCTGGCAGGCAGTGTGATCGTACTGCAGTCGTACTTACCACCAAAGGCAAGGGAGCCAGGCAATAAAAGCAACCACCGCTCAAAAGGTAATTTCCTTGCCTTTTAAAAAGAAGCAGAATACCAATTTAGGGATGAGGAGGAACTTAAACAAGTCAGCTTTTCTGGGTTGGATTCAACATCACAGAGCTTGTTTACAGATATCTAACCTAACAGTCATTTAAAAACCAGCTTCCTGGAGCATCCCATTGCAATGCAGAGCAGCGCCCGCAAAGCTGTCCTGCCTGCTGCAGCTGCGTGTCTCTGCTGAGCCCACCACATTAGCAGTCCCACACACACCAAGATTTGCATAAAAGGAGCAGTTATCAGCAATTATGGCTTGCCAAGGCAAAATTCTTCAAGGCCGCTTTACAACCAGTGACAGATGTAGCATTCCCAAGTTTAAGCTATAATTTATTCTTAGACTGGGCAAAAACATAAGGAAAACACAGGGTGTTTTGCAAAGCCGCTCATTTAGGCATCTGAAAAATAGTTTTAAAAAGGGGGAAGGAGGGAAGATGAATAGGGACTAAAGGAATGAATAAACTGAAGGCACAAAGACAGAATTTAGAATTCAGGAAGGGTGACAAATATCCAGACTGATTTGCTCCTGAACAGGTTGACTTTTGCCTTTTGTTCACAGCAGATGATACCAGCATCCCATGTGGAAAAGCTGTCCTTTTCCTTCAGGGTTTAATCGCAGGTAATAATCACAGCATGCAGGCCTTACTACAGCTGCATTGCCAATATCAGACCAAGCACCTGGGAGGGAAAGCAAAGAGGAGCTGTAGAAAAGAGGAAACCCATTCCCTCCTAGGGCTCTGAGAAGCAAAGGAACTTCTCATTATCGACCCCTGCTATAAACCCAGCCCTACAGAGGGAAAAACAGGCTATGGGACGCTCCCGTGGGTCTGGGTGCCAGGACACCCACGACCTGGTGAAAGTCCCTCACACCCTGCCTGCATTTCCAGCTCTCCTCGGTACCAGTCCCACTCAGTATGCAAAGCCTGTGGCAGAAAGGGTGAGTGATGTCGAACAGAAACTTCTGGGAGTCATACAGCATCATAGGATCATTTAGGGTAGGAGGGACCTCGGGAGCTCTCAAAAGCAGGGTCATCACAGATGTGCAATGAGGTTGTTCAGAGCTTTAGGATGCGTAATGTCAGGTCAGCACCTCCATTCTGCATACTTTCCAGAAAGCAATTCACTCTCCCCCTCCTCAGAAGAGGAAAAAGCTAGGTTAAGTTTTCTCTCATCTGCTCCCTTTATAGAAATACGTGCCCTGAGAGGCCACCCAGCTAGCCACAAGCCTGCAGTCAAGAACCCTGGCAAGTGAACCCACAGATATGGGGAACACTATCTGAGACAAAGTCCTACTGCTCTACAGAGGATCTTTTCTGGTCCTGGCGCTGGTTTTCATATTCCTGCTTTCAGGAGCTTTTCCAGCTGCAGAAGTGGCGCTGGCACCGCTCTGCTCAAGCTGATCTGGAACAACCAGCCCAGTAGGAGATGGCAGCCAGGAGCCCATGACAGCAATTAGCACACCCATCCTACGCCGGGGCACACAGCGCAAGTGTGTTTGGGTTTGGTTCAATCCATCTCCAGCGTTAACAAGCAAATCAATAACGAACATAAGCAAGAAGATAGAGACTCTGGACACCTTCCTGATGCCTTTAAATTTTAAGCATGATATGTTCAGGACCTTCTCTGGGGAATCGAATCATTCTGATCTGATGCTATAAATGATAAGTGAGAGGGGTTCAGTGGTTTCTGCAGGCTTTGGACATCTATAATTCAAAATCCACTGCATATTTCAAACTGTTTTCCTATTTGATACAGCACAAGTGAACCCTTCTGAGAGTGAAATGCTGTACTGAAGCTGTGAGTGACTGACCCTTTTCCAGTCCAAGCTATCTTAAAAAGGAACTTCAGCACCAGAGCAGCTTTGCTGAAAGCTGACCCCAGTGCAACTCTGTGCACAAGCTCGGGATCACCGTAACTATCACTATTAGTACTGCAATATTATGCACTCTGAGGTCACAGCACACCTGCACTAAGGCCTAGTTTTATTTGCCCCCCCTCCACTCTGCATTGGAACTATGCAAAAACAAGCAGGACCCAGACATGCAGACCCACAGGGCACTGAAGGTGTCTCCTGGTACAGGCAGCTGCAGCATTTTCAGACCCTGACTGAGCGCTGTAGCCCTGGGCCAGGCAGTCACTTGGTGGCAGCGAACCCTGCACCCGCAGGTACTGCTTACAGATGGAAAGGGATGGCACGTGCTCCTAGGGTTTCGACTCTTCAGAGGCTTTTCCTTGTTAAAATCAACAGGTCTTTCCACCTCACGCAAACTTTATTCCCCTAACATTTCATCAAGCTTAGTCTAACTTTGCACAGCAAAGCAGAAAGCCACACACTGGATACCACAGCCACCACCAGCCAAGGTGCTCAGAAAACAGCTTCCAGAATCTTGCAGGATGTGCAGTAGCTCAGAGCAGTATTCTCAATGCCCTGTTTTTAAAAACAGGTGAACAGCCTTGACTAAAATAATAGGAATTTTAGAATACCAACCTATGGCTGTGTTTGTAGAAAAGATCAACCCAAGCAATTAAAGTCTGGCAAAATTACCACCAACTAAAAACAGCTTGTGAGTTCCAGGAAACCACAGCGAAGAAAGCACTGACACATCTATTGTAATTCACATGCAGTTGTTCCCAGTGTTCTGCCCACACTGGATAAATACCAAACCTATTTTTGCCTATGAAAGTTTTCTTACTTCCACACTTATCTGTGTCTTTCTCATTTTGGCATGAAAACAAGACAACATTTCCCTTACAGGTAAGATACTTGATATACATAACATGTAGATTCAGTCTTCCCTTCCCTGACACAAGTGGCAGTTGAATCCCCTTAAATTGAGAAATTATCCTCAAAACTCAGAGTAGGGGAAAGGAGAGCTATGAGGGAAGCATGTACTTCTCCCTGCGGGGTGGCAGGCAACGATCCCCTCCTCCATGCCCCGCAGTAAGTAACATCTCAACATGTTTCTTGGCCCCTCCAGCATCCCAGGCTATGCCACTGCCTAAGGAACAGCCTAACCCTTTCCCTCATCCATCGCACTTTAAAAATATGTATGTATATACAAAACAAAAAAAACTGTACCCCTTGTAAAAAGCAGGAGACAAATCCTTAATGAATTGCAGCTCCACTCCTCTCTTACCAAGGTCAGGCCCTGCACAGGATCAGCAACATTTAGCTTGACTCCGCGAGTGGAGGCAGGAGCCCTGGAATTAGCTGTGGGTCACTTCTCATCCAGGCTTTCTTCCACGGCTCTGCACCCTCCTCTTGCTCATTGCATGGTCAGATCCCACCTGAATGAAATCACTTCTTCCCTGCTGTTTATTCCCTTCCACTGTGCTGAGACCAGACACTCATAACTGGGACCAGGCACACCTGGCAAGGCCTTCAGTGCCACCTGTGATTAAAAACACCTGCAGTCATCCACCCCCCCCATTCCTCCCCTCCCCCCCACCCCCCCCAAAAAAACTTGTCTGTTCAATTTTCACCTCAATTCCACCCTTTATTATTAGGATCTTCTACTCATTTATGCTAAGATGATAAATACATCATTAAATTATCTGGAGGCATAGCCAGATGCTAGGAAGGGAAAGGAACATTGCAATGGTTTGACAATATTTTCATACTTTTATAAAGAGGCACATACATCATTTTATACATGCAAAATGTGAATTGTATGTAGATGGTAGATTCATGGCTTGCTATGCTGTTAAACTACTATGGACTGCTTTAAATATTGAGTAAGCAAAGGTAGGCTTTGATGTCCCTCCCTACAGGACTATGTCCAGTGCAGGCCAGGGCACTTCATGAACAGAACGCTCTTTGTATCTGTGAGATCCCCAAAGACATGTGCCTCTGCTTCCCAGCTTCATGTGAAAAATAAGATTTCATCCCTAAAACAATAGTTACTCGTTTCTGAAACCCCTAGGCATTCTTCTTCTCTCTCAGGCCTTTTGAAGTGCTGCAGAAATCTAACACAGAAACAGCCCACCCTCAACCCACATAGCTTATTCCTCATTGATATTTCTTTATCTACAGCTTTTAAAGTGTCAATATGCAGTCTGCACCCCAGTGAACGTGACACAACTTTGAACTTCAAAGCCCTTCAAGGTTCCTCACAGACAGAAAGAAAAACCCCAAAGCCAAGCATCAGCCACAGAACAAGTGTTCATAGTCCAACAGGTCGATTTTGATCCTGGACAAGCACAAGGACTTTAGGAAGACCTTGAAAACTAACTGCTGAGTTTCTGTCAGGCACAGTCCTCTACCATGGCAGAAACAAGCAGACCCCAGATGCCGTCCATGCACCAGGAGAGGAGAAAATGGTCCCTCCATTGTATTGTCACACCGCAAGCAGGGTGACCCCCTCCTGAACACTACAGCCCCCTGTATTTTTGTGATGTCCACACTGCCCTACTGGCTGCCAGCCACCCCCTGCTGCTGCCTTGCCCTCCCTCTTCAAACAGGACAGGGGAGACAGTAAAAGCACAGAACATCCCGACTCAGAAGAATCCTACAAGGAACCTCAAGCCCACCTCCCGGCTCCACACAGGACCACCCAAAATCAGACCATGTGTCTGAGAGTGTTGCTCAAACACTTAAGCTCCACCAGTATTGGGGCTGCAATCAGCACCCTGGGGAGCCCACTCCAGGGCCCACCAGTTCACAGGCTGGGACAAAGACAAGGAGATCACTTACCAACCACCATCAGGGGCAAAACAGACTAGACTGAGTGAAAATTAGTTGCCAGTTGAAACAGATTTGCAGAGCAAGAAACTAAACCAGCACTGAAAGGCCACCTTCCCCTCACACCCCCTTATCCCAGGTGCAGTGTCACCCATACCTGCGCCTCAGAACAGGGCATGGGGCTGTGGCCAGCGCCTCCCAGCTCCCCTCTGCTGCTCCTTCCTCCTCACGCTCTCCCCCAGCTCCACAGTGGACTCTCCAGCACCTGGAGCACCTGCTCCACTGATCTTCATGTTCCCTTGGCTGTTTCCTGCTGGTTTGGGTGGCTTTTTTTTTTTTGCCCTTTCTTCAAGACCTTTTTCCAGAGGTGTCAGCCAGCACTCTGCAGCTGGCTGGGACCACACAGAACCACCTGGAAGTACCCAGAACTGGACAGAACCGCCCATAATTGCCCCAAACTGCCCAGAATTGCCCCAAGCTGCCTAGAACTGGACAGAACCGCCCAGAATTGCCCCAAACTGTCCAGAACTGTTCAAAACCTTCCAGAACCTTCCAGGACCGGCGGTGGCCAGCAGGGGCCGCGCCTTCCCGCCCTGCCGCCCCTGAGGAGAGGCGCGTGAGCGCTCCCAAATGGCGGCCCTGAGGCGAGCCCTGCCCTCAGGGCTGCGAAGCCTGCTGCAGCCAAGGGCTCGCGTCTAAATCCGTAAACCCACCCGGTGCGAGGCCTTTGAAGGCTCTTGTTTTGAGTATCCAGTGAATTGCGGCACCTGAAAATAAACCTGGTGCTACCTGCCGTAATGATGGTGGAGGCCCCTGTGTGGGGAAGTGGCTGGTCTGTGAAAGTTGTCCCTGGAGAGGACAGTCTTCAGGGAAACCTGCAGAGAAATTAGGCTGTAGGGACAGTTAAGTGCTTCCTAAAAGCCTCTGGTGAAGAGGAGGGAAGGAAGGTGACGAGGTTACAAAGCCCATCATCAATTAGAGTAACTGCTTGTTTAAAACTTCAACAAAATATTTCACCAAATCTGATGCTGCTAAGCCTTTTTTTTTTTTAAAAAAAAAAAAAAAATGAATAGCATGACTGTATTTTCAACAAATTCCCTGAAATAAATAACTTTTTTTTTTTTTTTTTTTTTTTTTTTTTTTTAATCAATGCTTATGATGAATAATGGGCTGGAATTAGGCAAGGGAAAATGGAGGATAACATTTTTTTCCCCCACCATACATGTACAAATGTATGTTGAGACACAATTCAAATGAAAGCCTTCCTGAAAAAAAAATAATGTGGATTCGCTTTGAATGGTTTTAAACTCCTGCCAATGTTTTAAATCCTGCTGGATCTGCTGCCAAATCTCTTTTATGCTGTTGATATAGACTTTGTTTATAGATTTTGGTACAGGCGAGAAGGGACAAACCTGTGGTTGTAAGCACTGTATCAAGCTGTTGGACTGCTGCACTTTCTGCCATGGGGATCTAACACTGGTCACTTTTTCTAAACAAGTTACCACAGAAAGCTATTTTTATGCCCTGCCAAGTCTCCAAGACATTAGATTTGGTATTTGTAAAAAGCAAAACACCACCAACCCCCCCACCCACAAACCAGCACCAAGGAAATTGGTGTTTTCATGTCACATCCCACCCTCTCCCATCTAAGCAGATCTACACAGTCGGTTACAATAGCTGGTGTCGTTAACATCAGAGTCACTTTCCTTAGTAAATGAGGATGTCACACACCCAGCTTAAGGTGCCCTGAGCACTTCAGGGCCACTGAGCAGAACAGCAGTAGCCATGCTGGGACTTGTACCTTGCAGGCTGGATGCCTTGGAGCAAATCACCCTGGATAGTGCCTGGGGCAGTTTCCTTGCCAAGAGCAGGGCTGCCAGGTTCCCCCCTTCTTGTGCCCCAGCTGTCCATACCTCAAAGTGCAAGTCTAGGTGTCCTGAGCTCTCCAATGCAGGCTAAATCCCATCGTGAGCACAGGTTTCTGTATATGACATGCATTTGGTGGACAAATCAAGTGCTAGACACACACTTAACTGAGAGGGTCAATTTATAGCATGAGGATTTTTCAGAAGACACCTCACTCTTTAAAACACCATCTTCATTGGGTATGTGCCCACCTGATCATAAGCATTGCTGCATGGAGCCAGACTAGAGCTGGGTTAAGGGCTGCATGCAGTAAAGGGGAGCAACAGACCATAACTTTAAAATAGGCTAGGAACTTGGAAAGAGTTACACAAATCTGTGTTATTTTTTTTTCCAGGAGGAAAATCCTACCTACAGCAAGTTCACTGTGAGAATGCATGCCTGACAACACGGATAATCTTTGATGTCACACATTAACGTTCCTGTGCAAGTTATGAGGCAGTTTCCAAATCTCACACTTAATCCTGGTGTCTGCTGTTGCTGAACAATTCAGCCTTCTGTCAGCAGCTGTCTCTGCTCCAGTCACTGAAAGGCTCATATTCGGCACAGCAAAGCCATTATTTATAGCATGGCATGCTACTGCGACAGCCTCTTCATGTTCCTTTTGATAAGCAATTGCAAGTGGAGTACAGAGAGAAGAGGTGACCAGTGTTTGAACACACATCCGTGGCATGCTGGGAACCACGTCAGCCAGGCTGGGGCTCTTTGGGCAGGCACAGGGTGCAACTTTCCCAATAAAATCCTCCAACCTATGATTTCACATCAGCTCATCTGGCACTGCAGGAAAATACTGTGTGCCCTCCTCCCACACAAGCATGTGCACAGCCCAACATACAAAGGGCATCTTGGAAATGACTGTCACCTGGGATGTGGCCTAAAGACCCACATGAGTTTCATCGATGGTCTCCCTCCCAGCCCACATGATTACTCTTCAAAAAAGGAGAGAAGGTAACTCAGCTGCTTGCGTTAACTGCAAAGCTGGTTGGTTTTCTCAGATGGCAACCCCACAGCCCACATTAAACAACATTAATTTTAGATCAAAACCATACCAAAGACATGCTCCCTTAGGTTAGGTTGCTTGTGCACCTCGATAACAGGACCTTGGCACAGAGTCCAAGGACAGTGAGTAAGGACCCATATGCACATGAGGAAAAGCTGCTGTTCGTGTCACATGCAGCCAAATAAAGGAAACCATCAAGCTGAGAGGAGTGGAATAACAGGTCCCCGAAATTCTGATGTGTTATGAACTATCCCCTTTTACCATGACCTATTCTTGTAACATCTTTATGTTCTCCAAGTTGCAAATTAATTGGACAAGATGCCACTACATGTCACAGTATTTGAAAATAATGTTGGCAGATGTAATCCCATGAGCTTTCTTCATTTTAAGGAAAAAGTAGCTTCAGTTATGACCCAGGAAAACCAAGCAAGTATGGGGAAAACTGATTGATAGTTTAGTAGCCCCATTATAGCAGGCTCATTTCATTAATCTATCTAATGCCATTTTCTTGCCAACACATGGTAATGAAGAGCTGCAAATGCCTTCTCTGGGCTGGAAAACCAATGAAGCTCCCTGAGTAAGTGCTTGTCCAGCACAGACCCCAAGCCTTGCTACGAGGATGTGCACGAGGTTGCAGGGAAGTGCCTGCACCCAACTGACCGCAAGGACATGCTCGGCAGAGGGAAAGCAAGTGGCATCTTTCTTTTCTAATCGAATGAGACAATTAATGGATCACAAGGGTTTGTTAGGCTGCAACAGTGAAAAGGTATCTTTGTCACTCGAGGATGCTTGGTGCTTAATTGTGCTGCTTAAAGGGATCAGCAGTTAACCCTCAGGGTGTGACTTCCCTTGCACAGACATCTCAGTCAGGCTTTCCTAGCTTTCAAAGAAAACTGGCAAAGCTGGCGCCAATCAGTGCAAAAACCCTAGGACAATTCTGTGGATCCTCCTAGGTTAACCCTTGGTTTGGGAACTTCCTTCTCATGCTATCCGCATCAAAAGAAGTTACTTTAGAAACTTACAGTCCCCCCTGTACCAGCCATCTGCAGTAGTCTTCTAAGTTAACTTCTAAGTTAAAGCAAAGGATGTGGAAAGCATCATTAATGCTCAGTTTCCTCAAGGACTGGGAATATCGTAGAAAGGCCACTGAATCTTATTAGTCACATATACAATTGTGCAGAACATGTTACTGTATGTTAGGCTAATCTCAAAATACACAGCAAATATTCTTCTTCCAAAAAATAACCCCCCTCCAAGTCCAAGTCTCAGCACATGTACATATACTTCAAGTTTCTGGAATAATTTCACATCTTATGAGTCACATACAGTCATCCCTTATGAGTCAACCCTATTGTTTCTAAGCATCATTCTTACGCTTTTTCATTAGGCTATAAAAAGAGAAGAAAGCTAACACTGCTGATGCTGCCCCTCTCACTGAAATAATTGAGCCCTCTTTGCCAAAAAAAAAAAGAAAGGTAGGATATTTTTTTTGGTCATTAAGAATGAAAAACGTTCCCAGAAGTGGGTATAATGGGGCCTCAATCAGGCTAAAGGTGAGCTTGAAAATGTGATTTGCCTTAAGAAGAATTTGATGTGGTACATTTCCAGCCCCTCGGTTGCCAGGTGTGCACCCACTACCTTTCAAACACAGGGAGCTGGTGGCAGGACCTTTGTCTGCTGCTGAGCAGTCCAGAGAGGAAATCGGCTGCTTTGTGAGGGTGCTGTGAGTGTCTAATGGAGAGATGGCCCTGGCAGGCACACAGCTCCAGGTAAGTGGAACCTGTGGTATTCCCTGTGGTAACACCAGAAAAAATTGCCTCAGAGCAAGAAAAGCTCTCCAGCACAGGTTTAAAATGCTCACCTGTATAGACTGTGAAGTATATATATATTATTTTATTTTCCTTTGAATTACACCACCCTCTGATTGATTTCCTGCATGTGAATAATGAGATAGCTCCAACCGAGTGCTTCTCTGAGTCATGTATCTTGCCCCCTTTTTATGTTAGCTACCTGTCAGATTACAGTGACAGCTCCATTAGTTTGGGATGCTGTCGGACAAAACAAGAGCAAATGCCCTGAAAAGCAGAAACCACTGGTGGCCTGCATGCAGCCAGGGTGATCTAACCACTCTGCTGCACACAAAGCTGTTAACCACATGCATTGCCATTCTTTCTGATACACGTGGAATAACTACTGCCATTTATGTTCCTCATATCAAAATACCACACAGCCTTTCCAGGAACCACTTCTGTGGTTTACACTCAAAATAATGCTACATGACCTTAGCAGGTAGACCTTGCTAAGAAGCTGTAGTCATTCATGCACTTAGTTATTAGGGCCTTAAAAGAAGCTGGTAATAATTTATATACTGAGGAGTCTGTTACATCACCTCAACACACAAAAGTGACACTTACGTTTTCACCTAGAAAGCGAGATGTAATGTAGGCCAAGTCATTTAGGAGATGATTATGCTGGAGCCACTAGCAAAAATTCATGTAGGCAAGAGAGAGCAGTGTTTGCCCTTTCTAGTGGATTAAATTTTGTTTTCATTATAAGGTATAACTTAAGTTTAATAGCAAGTACTCCCTTCTCTTTATAGCACATTGTACAGATTTTTTTTATTATTTTTCCAAGTATCCTGCTTTTGCCTGCATTAAAATCCCATTCTCCCTGAAGAGTTATCAGGCTGCAAAATCACTATTATGAATAGGTGTGACTTTGCCTATACTGCAGACCTGACCTCAGGGCAAAAAGGAAATGCAGTGTGATCTGCTGGGAAGTATGCAAATACGTGAGTCGGTGAGTAGCGAGGAGGTATGTGAAATACAAAGGTGACTAAAGCCCTTTTCATCATTTTGTATTGAACGGGCCATTTTAAGCATGTGGTCTTGCAGTGTTAAGTCCATAGCACACTGACCGGATTTACAGATACCCCACGTGACAGGTGCAACATGGTTTTGAAAATCCTGGCTTGCAAGAGGTCCCTCAACACTAGCACTGTTTTTTTTTTATTACCTGGACAGTTTATGCCTGCAGCCCCCAGTGAGTGCTTTGCAAACCCATGTTAATATAACATCTGCAATTTGCAACCTTTTTATTTCTGGGCTGGGATTTCTGCGAGGTGCTTACATCATTTGTGTATTACAGATGAGCGTGTCGTGGTCCCCAGCTGCTACCTAATACTCCATGGGTTTCCCAGTGCTCCCTCTCCAACACAATCCTTATTGAGCGGCCACTCTGGGACCAGCTAACACAAGGGCTAACATCACCATGGTTCTGCTGACTAAAGAGCATGGGGATGATGGTATTGACAATCAGGGCTTTGCTCCTGCAGGAGTAACAGATGCATCGAGCCCCTAGTGGCCTGGGAAGCAGCAACATATGCTGCAGTCATTAGTGGCTGTGTTGAGCAACAAGGGAGACTGACACGTCTGATTTGCTTTACCTTCCGCAGCAAGAGCAATTGTGCCTCTTTGCAGGACACAGCATAATGCACTCAACCGAAGAAGTGTGAGTAAATGGTATAATCAAACTGCAAAACCCCAACTGTTGCCCCTGCTCAGCCCCACAGACCAGTTCACACCAGGGCACAAAAGGCAAAAGCCAGTAACAAAACGTTCTGGAAGCTCTGTAAAAAATACACCTAATAAATAGCAGTGGGCACTTGAGCCCCACTGGAGTCGTCACCTTGAGATGTGAGGTCAGTTGCTCTTTGTGTCCAACGTTAGCTGGAAGGTCCCACTGTCAGCTGAGCCCCCGCCAGCGCTGCTGCAACGTGTGCCGTGCCTGAGCAGCCCTAAACTGTCAGGTACGGGGCTGCATTTCTCTGAAAGGTCACATTCTGCAAAAGAACGTGAAAACGGTCTCTCGCATAGTGCTCTTGACATAAATGTTCCCTTGCAGAAAACAGAGATGATTATGCCCTTGTAAATGACAAACCTCATTAGGAGAAACAACCTTCATGCCTTTAACCTCGCCTCTCCATACCCGATGTACCTCTCAACCTCAAAACCCTGGCAGTGACTAGAATATTTAGACCAAACACAGCTGAAAGGGGACTGCTTTTCTTTCCTTTTGGCTTTTCTGACAATTAGCAGAGCTGAAAGCCAGGGTACTTTAAGCAGTATAAATGAACTTGGGGATTAGTTGGTTGTTTTCTCCTGATTGAACATGAAAACATATTAGAGGGCTGAACTTTGATGTCGCACTATGACACTGTCATATTTCTTCATAGCTTTATTTCATATTTTTTCTACCCTCCATTAACTTTAACCCTCTTAAAAGCACAAAGGAGGAGAGGGGAAGGAAAAAAAAAATAATTTTGTGCAATTTTTATGATACTTTTAATGAGGGAATCTTTTTTTTTTTTCCTTTTTTTTTTTTTTTTCTTGCTCCTTTCCAGATTTTTATTGCTAGGCAGGCTGCTCCAAAAATAAAATATTTTCAGAGAAAACCACACAACATTTTCTCCATTATGTTCCCTGGTCTACCCAAGAGGTGCTGAGAGCTGACATCCCAGATGGCACCTTCAAAACTGAGTATATGAATACTTGCTAACACAGTGTGTCTTCAAAACTAAGAAAAAAATAAAATGGCAAAAATAAAATGAAAGCCATCAGTGGGCTTAAGATGAGCCCAACTGCGTTTAACATCAGGGTTTAAGTGAAATTTCCATCTTTTATGGGCACAAAGTTCATGGTGTACCTCCTTAATTTGTGTCTGTCCAGAAAGAGAGGATGGTTTGTGCAGTCAACAGGATTCAAATCAATTCATGGTCCCTAAGAGGTTTTTACCCATAGGACTTCAAACTAATGAGTTCATTTCATTAAGCCTCAGCTCCCAGCCAGCATGATCTGAATACAACACATCCTCTCCCTGCTCCTCATCAGCCACATCTATTTGTGATACAATTCTTCCAGGTAGGAAAACCTCTGCATCCCGCATGTGCTGTACCGTACCAAGAAGAACCAGAATCAACGCTCACAGAGAGAGGGTTTGAATCCCTGCTAGAAACAATACTGACAACTCTCCAGCCCCCGTGTTCTGCATTTCTACACTACTTAATTTCACATGATGCTCCCAACACGACTGTGATACCCAGACTATGCCTAGCCCCAGCACGGATCAGATGCCGTTCCTTGCCAGGCTCTTGCTTTGTGACATTTGGACTCTGACAACAAAGCGAGGGGCACAGCTGTGCATATCTGCACGCACACACAGCCCCGCACACACACCCCTGTACATTTTTATCAGTGTTCAACAGAGGATCATTTGGCTTTGCACTCCTTATTGACAAACAATTAACACCTAAGTTCATTTTGTAGACAAAAGGATTTTGTATTCATTCTGTTGACAGAACAACTTGAAATCATGGAGGAAATCGTATTTGACAGTCCTGGCACATACTGGATTCTGTGGAGAAAATGCATTCTGCTAACTGTCCAATCAGTTATGTAGACAAAATGAATTTCATCATAATTCTGTCAACAAAATGCTAACTTGCTTAAATTATTCTCTCAACAAAATAAATTAACTTAAAATCCTTTTGTCCACAAAATAGATTTAAGTGTTTAGTGAAGTCATGTAAATACTATAGTCTGTTAGCTTAGCATGTGCAATTCAAACATGTGGCTGAGCCGAGTCAGCAGTTCCTCTCTTATCAGGCAGGGATAGTCTTGATTGTTTCAGCTTTTCCCTTCTCTGAGGTCAGCCCAACAAGACCAGTCAGCCGGTATGCAATGTATAAATTGCAAACCAGGACCACTCAAGAGAATCTTTTCCCTATTTTTATTTAATCGGTGCAAAATTGGCAGGAAGACTTTTATATAACAGAAGTGTAGCAAGCCTAAACAAATCAGTCCTTTCCTGAGAAGAAGAAAGGCTTCATCCACAGGTCTAAAGCTTGACATGGAGTTTCCATGGCCAACATTCAGATAAAATAGCGCTTTAATGAGGGACGACACCTGAGATACCTTGGTAGATTTTAAAATGAGAGCATGAAAATGCAATTACTGTACTTTTAGATACCATGTGTCTAAAGTCCGTTATACCTATGGAAAATTACCTTCTTCATTTTCCGTGCTGCTCCAAATTCAAGTTTAAATGTACATATTCATGCCTTGCTTGGAAATACGAGAATCTATTGCTGAAAAACTTGGAAACAATCAGAGCACTGGTATTGCTATGGGGAGCAAAGTGCACCAAATTCTGCTCAAGCCAGCATAAGCACAAAAGGCACCACACCAGAACCAACAGCAACTGCCTGCCATGAAGATCATGGCAGCATAAACGAGGATGTCTGGTGTGCCTCCAGCATGCCAGCCAGCAAATTCACGTGGTCCCTGTCCTATCTCACACATGCACAGGTCCCAGGCCTGCAGAAAAGCCAGAGTCAAGGTACCCTGCAGCACGACTCAAAACTTTCATGCTCATTTGGGCTTACATCCAGAAAGCGAAGCTCCTGGAGATGAGATAAGGCTGTTAAGCAGGTTTTTAGGAGTCCTATCGCTGTACTTTACCAAGCGCCACCTGCCCTGTTGTTCTGCTGCATTTTAATAATAAAGGAACATAGAGATAGTCATGCCTATATCTTTAGTAATGTCAGTCAAGGAATTTGGCAGGCCGGTGGAAAAACGAAACTCTTCAGTCTGCTTTTGCAATATTTTTCCACTAGTATAAACAGTTTTTTTTGTCTTCTTTTGGGAGGTTATTGTGGTTACAATGGAGTTAATTTCCAGGTGTGCGGAAAGTGTACAGTAACACAAGAAAAATACCATATTAATATTTAATATAACACTTTTTATGAGCATAAAAAGAATAAAAAGCATTCAAATGCAAATGCAGCCTGCAAGGATGGAAAAAGTTTTATGTTTTTCCAGTAACGTCTTCATTTTGCTAAAGACCAACTTGGTCTTGAGCGAGCTAAGAGCGCCTGTGTGTGTGCGCTTCCAGACACTGAAGAGCCTGCCTCTGGCCAAAGTCCTGCTCAGTATTTGAGACACTTTTGCAATACCGTCTTGTTACAGCACTCATTGAAATACAGTGGGTTTATTAATCCCTTCAGAACCACATGTTGTAGCCCCCCAGGGGTGAAGCTTGCTGCATTGTCTATCCTGCCTTATGAGACTTTAACAGAGCAGCCAAAACTGTGGGATTGTTCCCTACAGCTCTTATGGGCAACAGTTTTTTCCGTGATTTGTTCTGAATATACAACTATAACAAAATGGCCTAACCAGGATTGCCAATGAAATTTCTCTGTGCTAGCTACCCAGCTCCTTCTGAATTTTGGTAGATCTCAGTCTCTAACCTCCATGAAGCTCTTTTGACATCTCCAGCATAAAAGAATATATTTTGCTAACTAAATTGCAAGCCCAGCATAACAGTAACCAACTGGGGTTGCTTGTAAATAGCACACAAAAGTTTGCAAAAATAACTCTAGAAAATAAACACAAGAGTCAGCCTAGCTAGAAATTTCCCTGGCAAACAGTAGCAGAGGTTGGCGAGTGTGTGCAGAGGGGAAATCAGGTGTGCTTTCACCAGTGTCACTTCTCCGCATCATGGAATTACTCTGATGTACCCCATCTTGTGGAGCACAGCATTGGCCAAGGCCATTGCACTGAATCGACTTCCTCAATTTTCAACCTAGTTCAGATAGATTCCTTCTTTCATAATGGCTCTGCCATTGAACACTGCCTTGTCTTCCAAAATGGGTCCAGATGGAATAATGCATTAAAGTGGAAAAAATAACCCTGCATTGAAGGCTAGGCTTCACGACAGCTGAGTTCAACACCTGAATACAGCCTGTAATTTGGAGTTACTTTGAGTCACATCACCAGGGTCATACCACTTCACGGCAAGCTTCAGTTTCTCTTAAACGCTGCTCCCTTGAGGGTGCTAGACGAGGTTTTTTCTATTAGTCTTCACATCCTGGGCTATGTTAGGCTCTTGGCTCCTTCAGTCTTGCTACAAGTACAAGCAGTACCTAAGACTCTGGACTAGACAGCCTTTAAGGCATGGGACACTGTGACATAGAGGGCACACACGATAGGCACCTCTCGCCAGGACAGCCTGCGGGGAATCCAGCACTTGGCTGTGCCTGTGCTGGTCCTTGCTGGACCATGCAACAGCAGCCAAGTGGTCAAGGAGCATGACTCGCCTCAGCCTGCGCTCACACTTGGACAATACTCCACACCTGCAAAACATAGTTGCATGAGTCAAAATGACATCTGCCAGGGAGACACAAGACAGCAATGGCTCAGATGAGGATCAGGAACTGGGAGAAAAGCACAGAGCGAAGTAGAAAGCTGGCAGGCATGCAGTTTGTTTGTTCTTTAACTCGGGTATCTCAAACTCTCCAGCACCTTAACTTGGGAATTCCCCTTTGTGAAGGAGAACTTAGGAGGACATAAATAAATGAAAATTTATATGGAAATAAACATCCAAATATACATGGGGAAGGGAGGGGAGGGAAAGGAGTGATTCATTATCATGGCTTACATATCATTACGCATTCATAAATTCCAAGGCAATATATTTTTCTTCATTGCTTGGATAATAAATCATCATTCGATTACAAAAGGGGAGTACCTGGATGGAACAGCAGCCTTTCTGAAAAATACTCCTGGCAGATGAATGACAGGAAAATTTATGGAGAATTCAGTTGCCTGACTGTCCTGCCTCCAGGAGAGCAGTGTGTGCCAATATCTAAACCTTTCCTGACAATTCACACAGCAGACACTGTCCTTGATGGAGTGAGGTTTTTAGACCTCCCTTGGCTTGATTTTCATTATCCCTCCTTTGGCAGCCTGCAGAACGTCTATTAGCAGTGCAAAAGGGTTAGAAAAGAGCCATCCAAGCTGCTACTGAGCCTTTGCTAGCAGGCCTGTCTCTAGGATCTATGAAAAATGTACAGCTGTGTTCCCCACTTAGCTGGAGTTGTCCCATCAATCAGAGAGATCCTTCAAGGGTCACCGGTATTCATAAGAGCAAAGACTTTTCAAGAACAAAAAAAGACCGTCCAGTCTACTGATTGCTTGCCTTTTTCTAGTTTATCTTCACTTCATTTCCCAGCCTTTTTTCACACCAACCCTTAATTTCCTTCCCCCTCTATAAACAAAGCTATTTGGCTCTTTATTTCAGCGGGTGCCTTTGAGTCATTCTTCATTTTTCTCCCATTACAGTCACAGCAAAGGGCAAGTCTGCCAACCAGCTGAAAGCCTGGCCACCCAGGCAAACCATCCCGAGAGAGGGTTGGGCTGCTGAAGCAAAATGTCTGGCAGAAAACTGCCATGTGTAGAATTGATCCTTGCTGCAACACGGGCAGACAATAGGGAATCAAGCACACAGCCATACTTATCACATGCGCTTCTGAAAGGAAGTTGCTGTCTCCTTGTGGAAGCACCCAGTGGGAACCGACATCCCACCAGGTGTGGTGTCCCGCTTTGTTGGGGACAATTCACCCACAGCAGAGCTCAGAGCTTCTGCTGGAAGAGCATCACTGAACATCAGCCAGGATCCTTGGTGCCACCGGGATAGGCACATCTCCTCCGAAAGAAGCAAGCCTTAGAAATGTAGGTTTTAATTTGGGAATTTCTTCTTCTAAGTCTGAGGACCCTGCACTGGGCTCTGTGTTTTGGAGTGCTCGGCTGCCAAAAACCACACGTACAGTCTGACTCAGAAAAGGCCTTTTTCTCTGAAAGGGCCAAGCAAGATAGTGAGGGGAAGGGGCTGAACATATGGGATAAGATCTCTGTCAGAGGAGAGTAGACGCCTACCTCTGAACTCGGCATGCAGAGCTTCCCTTCACAGGTGGCAGGGGGAAGCAGTGTGTCCCACCTCCTCCTAGTGCAGGCATCTGAGGCAGATCAGATGAATCATGCTGTAGAAATGCCTGTTTCTTAGCAGAGATTATAAAGAAAGTCAGGATGACTAGCTCATCTGCTGCCATCTGAAGTAGAAGAAACTGGGTGCATTGCTCGGAAAGCAGAAAGAGCAGCCTTTCCTTCCTGCTGGTCTCTAGTTTCAGGTGGCACTCCAAAGGCACACAGTGAACAAAGGCAGCATGGTGTCCTGACTTTCTGCCTGTGAGGTGTTTTGTTTCCTGCTCTCAGAACCCAGGTTTAAAGGGCTGCACAAGGCACAACGCTATGAAAAATCAAACTCGGGAGCTTCCTTCCAAATTGCATTCCTGTTGGGCTGTTGCCAGCACTAGCCATCCAAAACATTAAAGACCCCCAAAGGCACCCTGCACGAAGGAATCTGAGATGTTTTCCAGGGGAATCGTCCAAGAATACCAATATTGTAAAACGCAGTTTGTCATTTGTTAAGCAGGAAGACATTTTAGCAGTTAATGCAATACAGTAACTCCATCAATAACGTGAGCACGAAGCTCTGATGGGTCACATTAGTCTTGGAAAAATCTCAGTCTTCCAGTCGTGCTGCCATATGGAGAGATGTTCTCCAGGGTCCATTTTACTTACTGACTCTTGCAGTACTTGCCCCAAAAGTTTAACAGCCATAATTACACTGAGGCATGAGAGTGCTTTATGGCAGTTGAAAATCTCTTACCAAGATCCTCTTCTATTTGGTGTTTTTGAATTCCCTGGACTGCTTGCACCAGTGAGACCAGCAGGACTGGAAAAACAAATAGGGTCTGAGCTTTTACCATTTCGTATGGTATATGGACCTTAAAATCTGCATTGCCTGGGTGCCAAGCACTAACATACCAGAAAGAAAGCATTTCACATCCACTTTGGCCTTCCTGCAATTGCATATAGCTCAAGGATATGTATTCCCCTGCCCCCATCCCCACATCAAATCTTTTCTGTGGAATAAACAAACGTTTTATACATCTCTCCATTACCGTATCATTTGGGAGGATTAGGATGCGAGTGTGTTTCACACCTGATGCAGAAAAGTATCTGTTCTGAGTTTTCACCCAGCCATGATTTGTCAGTGGATAGTAATCTCATCTCCGAAGCCCTGGGGTCTCAGCTAAACACAGTAATGTAACAGATTTTATTAGCAGTTTCAGAAAGGTAATCTAACACTAGATTAGCATTAAATGGTCCAGCAAAGTAGACACATGAAGGCATCTGTTAACATCCTCCAGTGCCCTTGATAGAAAGAATATCTGTTTTTTAGGCAAAGAGACAGTAGTTTATTCAGATGCTTTGAGGCACTGATTTGCTTTGTATACAAACTACTGAGTGATTAATGTCTTGGTGAGCTCTTTTCCTCATCAAAGCTAAAAAGACTTGAAATATCATATGACTTGCTAATAGATGACTAGATAAAGCTAAATTGTAAGATGATCACTGCGCTTCAGTCTCTTGCTGAATACATGGGTTCCCTGATATGAGAAATGTGATCAGGAAATAATCTGCTACTAAGAAGGCAATCCGAATCCCCTTCGGGGAACAGGCTGCAAGAGTACAGCAGTGAGGATGATATATTAGCATTTCAAGAAGAGCCTGAAATCAGTACAGAGAATGCCACTGAGGAATAGCTAAAATTGCTTTATCTTTATCTGTTAGTATTTCTGGGAAAATTGCAATATTGGAAAATTGCAGAAAGACCAAACACTTCACATATCGAATTGGACCTGCAACTGCATTGGACCTATTCAGAGCCTATAGGATGTAATATTCCCCAATTAAGTAGGAATTGCAGTCTGGGATCGGGTTCCTTTATCAATACTACTGGTAAGGTTTAGGGTTTAAATTTTAGTTTTAGGGTGAACAGAGGCACTAAGGCCAGTACTTTTAGAAGCAAACACTATGCTGGAGTGACCCCCTGGAGACTCCTTAAAGTGGCATAATTTTCTAAAGAAGTGGCTTCCATCACTTGCCTAACATCTCTCTCTTTGAGGGATCGAATATCCTCAGTAATTTTGCCAAAAACTGCCTATGACTTTTTTTTTTTTTTTTTTTTTTTTAAATGTGCAATATAGGTCTTTCATATGACATCTCAACGGTTTCCCCCATGAAACAGATCGAATAATTACAAAGACCTGCATTTGTTTTTCATAATAATGTGGAGTTTCAGGGATCTTACATAGAGGATAAAATACTACATAATAGAGAATTTTAGGATAGTAAACAAAAGAGCTTAAACAACTTTCTAACGAGCTTGAATGATTTATAGCTTCTTGTGCTCCTGAGACCTATTTGAAACTCTGATGACTTTCTGCTGTAGGCACAGTTAATGAAACTTGAATTTCTAATCTCGGGTTTTCCTCAAATGGAAGTTTTAACTAATCAAAACATCCAGTTGATATACCGAGGAAAGCACTACCGAGTGCTCCAAATACCTGCACAGTAACAGAGAGGCTAAAGTTACACAGAGTGGTCTGAAAAAGGCATCAAAAGCAGGTACCAAACTGTTCCCATTTCACTTCTTAGTGAAAGATATGTTCTAGTCACCTGGCATATGAATAAGTCTCTTGGATGTCGCATAAGAAAGGAAATGATCAAATACACCCACACTTGCTTTCAAGCGGAAACAAACCTTATGGAAGAATTACTTTGGGGGGAAAAATGAAAGCTTGCCAGGACTTTTTAAAGTCATTTGCTGTGCTTTATACCACAGTGCTGCCATATGTCCCAATGCAAATCACGAAATGAACTAGGACACAGGCGTGTGGTAAGATCCAGACCCTGAAGGAGGCTCACGGTTGAGCAGAGAAGACCGAGGGACACTTTATGTGGAGCTACAGACCCAGCCTGGGCACCAACTGGGAGGAGACGTTGGTAGAGCATGAGCCCGGTGCCTCCCCAGCCTGTCTACACACCATGCTTGCTCTCCGCATCTCCCTCAAGCACCCTGGCAGAGCACCCAGCACAGCACTGCATCCCATTGAAACAATAATTTTCTAACTTACAATGGGCCTGGGGCCTTGCCAAAGCTCTCTTATACAAAAGCGCTGCTTAAAAATCTCCCAACATCCTACCTTATTGCATATGCAATAGATCTCTCCCTCTCTCTCATATGGAACATACCTCTTTCGAAACAATGATTTATTATTTTAGCAATAGGAAACTGCAATAATAGGCCAATGAAAATGGCTAAAATTGTAGCCACTTTGCCTAGCAATTATCCATGTGACAGTTTCATTTATCTGCAAGTCCAGCAGCTTAATTTACATCCCCACTTAATGGTTAATTGTGGAAGTGCGCTTTACTGTGACAACAGCAGGGGAGAGCAAAGGTTGGCCAAGTATCTTGAAAGAAAAACCCTCTTTTAATAAATACCTCTGCAATTAATTACATAACCAAAACAGCCAGTAGCAAGCAAAAATAGGGAAGAGAGGGAGAACATCACAGTACTTACATGGGAAATAAAACATCAGTCTAGTAAGAGGTAGATGATGCAGATGACATACATAGTGTGCTATCCCCCGACTCCTACACTGACTCCCAACAGGAGGTATGAGGATACCAGCATCTACACGGAAATGTTTTAAAGCTAGCTGAAATTGGCTGAAAAAACGGAGGGGGAGCATTGGTATTTGTTCTTTTCTTTTACGCTTTGGTTTTTGCTTCTTACAGTTCAACTGGGCTTTAAAGTTTTTCTCTTTTATGGGTAGAAAACATGCTTAAAACAAAAGAAAATAACTCCCCAAACAGACAAACAATCAAAACCAAACAAACCCCAAGGCAATATTCAGAGGAATTTAGGTGAAGGAGATTTAAAACAACAATTACTATGAGAAAGATGATGAAAATTAATTGGAAGAGATGGCAACACTGTTTCTGCATCAGGAGAGCAGAATTTGTCAATGTCTGTAGTAAAATGATGATTTACAACTCTGCAATAAAGAAAATTTACACACCGAACAAAACTTCAGTAAGGTTTAGATCAGGTCAGGGATTTCCTGATCACATCTTACTTCTGTCAGAAAATGTTGACTCATTGAAATTGCATCTGTTACTTACTGCTAAAAGTTTGAACAGTGTTCATTATGGTCTGGATTCCTCAGATACTGAATGAAATATCTGGTGAAGAACAGAGAGTTGCAGAGCAGAAACAAGAGTTAGCCTGATGATCCAAATTGCATGGTCCTCCAGTGTTACCCAGGCTATTCTGACCCTGCACTAAGGATAACTGTTGTTCAGACAGCATGTGTCCTCTTTGGATCAATTTGCCATCTCTTGAGATATACTGTAATTACTGTAACTCCACAATAAAGATATAATTTTGTATCTTACTGGAATGTTAAAGTTGAGATAAACATTTACTGAAAAGACTTGAATTGGAGGGCCCAAATCTTCTCTCATGGTAAGGCTTGACAGACATAATCTGAAATAAGATCATCAAGAACAGAATTACTGGAATGATTTTGTCAACATAGTGGAAATTATTTTCATCTGAAATCATCCTAATATTCATCTGTGTTAATGTAGCTAGCATTTTTTGGGGGGGGGGGGAGGGAGATGGGTATTTAAAAATG
The DNA here is from genome assembly GCF_011077185.1 of Oxyura jamaicensis. Lineage (NCBI taxonomy): Eukaryota > Metazoa > Chordata > Aves > Anseriformes > Anatidae > Oxyura > Oxyura jamaicensis. Next base: position 7,108,036 of record NC_048899.1, on the reverse strand, counting down.
ATGAAGTCTACATAGACTTTCTCGCTGTAAATCTCTGATGCATCAGATATTACTTTGCATTTTGTCTTGAAGTCACAACAAGTAGAAAATATCATTCTCTGTGTTATCAGGAGCAGCAGAGGCAGCTGGCTCACTCTTTCTATTCCTTACTAACATAACTGCATAATCACCTCACTGAGCATTGAACTTCGGCTCCAAGGGCTCTGTCTTCTGTTGTTAGTTTCTAAAAGCACAGGGAAGATCCTCCCCAAGTGGGATTTGCATCACTAATTATTATGGAAATAATTAGGAACAACAGATGCCAACTTCTGAACTCACTGAGCCCGGTAAAATTCCCAAGGGCTCCAAGTTTTGGAAATGCTGAGATTTTACTTTTCGTTTGTGTGGGAGCAGGACTGCTGTCACTAAGAGCCGTGGGATGGCATCGGGACTGCAGTGCCCCACCACTGTAACTAGAGTCACACTGACCTATCGAAATAGTCGGAGTTAATGCATCTCTCCTGGTGATTTTTTAGACAGGTTCTATAATTTAATATTTTAATGGAGACTACCCCCCAGTCAATAGTAGGTCTTTCATTGGATTATAAATGACATAGTATTCTTCTGAAATACACTGCAAATAATTTTGAAGAGTGAGAATTTCTCAGTGCAGTTAGACAGTAATGGAAGGTTTTTAGAAGGAACAAGACCCTTTTAGAAGTTACAGAAGAGCTGCCTACAGTGAGTTTTCCCATAGTTGGGAATACTATACTGCACTAAGTATGTCTTAGAAACAGGAATTGCCTTTAAAGATTTCAGTAATTGCTTTGGAATATTTAATTAAACAAGAATTTCTGGACTCATAAGAAAAATTTAACTTGGCTTTGCTTCTGTGACAAGCCATTGGCTAAAGCCCAGCCACCTCAGAAAATAGCAGAGAGCTACATGCTTTCCTCAGACATAGCTCAACTGCAGCTGGAAAATGCCAAGAAAACAAGAACCAAGCTTCCAGATGCTCCCTTACTTGCTGAAGTGTCCACTTCCTGGCAGAGAAGAGCGTGAAGTTTAACTGAGCCCAGAGCAGCCCGGGACGGACACCCAGTGCCCACACCACTGCAGGCACCTGCAGAAGTGCTTTTAGCTGTGACAGCTGTCTGAAGTTGGCCACCAACTGGCCACTGGATATAGGTGCTCGATAAACACGAGAAGGGACTGAGGATAGATCTCAGTTTCCAGCATCTCTGGGACCAGCCTGCAACACTTACAGACTGCTCCCAGAAGCCCAAATAAGTTGTCAGGACTGGCAGAGGTCATTGATATCAGGATGAAGGGAGGGATGTTATGGTTTAGACTACATCTCAACCAAAATGGAATGTGAAGAATTCCCTGGCAGCAAAACATTCAACAAAACTACAAAAAATACCAAATATATTGATGGAACGCCTGCTTAGCCTGCTCCATCCTGTACTGGTAAAACTGTTCATGAAAGTTCATGGGAAAATAACGAAGCAAGGAGCAAGAGAAGGTTGCTTTGGGGAGCACTCACTCAGCCTGACTCAGTGCTATCCCCTGGGCTGCCTCCATCGCTGGCGGACAGAAACGAGCTTCATTCTGGGATGACTCACAGCCCCAGATTGCCTTCTGGAGGACGCTCTCTCCACAGATTACATGATAAACCTAAAGAGAAGAGACTCTAAACTGGTCACAAAGCAGCTGTAAAAGAGGGCCAAACATCTGTGCATTTGCAACGAAGCCACGGACCCTGTGAAATCAAGTTGTCATTGATTAAAACAGGAGCAATGCCTCTGGGATGTCTGGATCAATAACTCTTGACTCTCACTGCTCCAGGGTTGCTGCAAGGCTGCATCACTTAGCTCTTCAGGTTACAAGGCTTTTACAAATGAATATTACAGCTTCTTTGTAATAATTACAGAACAATTATGAAACTAACAGCAAAATCTATACAAGGCCAACCCTGATCCTCTCTCAAAAACTTACCAGCCTCTTAACAGCACTTGGGGAACTCCCGACGGCTCCAACTCTATCCCTAATCTACAATCCCACCCTGCTCCCAGCCTCAGTTTTCCCCTTACCCACAACACAATATTTTTTTGTGCTTCTTTCCTCCCCGGAATCCCACCTAAGCAGCTGCCTCGACACCCTCATCCTTAACCTGGCCAGGGTCCCACTTCTGGTCACAAACATAGTTTGCAGGGTCCAGATCCCTGCTCGGCCTCTGCGCTCCATTTGCTGAACAGAGCTAAATCACAGCATATTCTGCAGAAGCACATGATTTCAGTCTCTTACAACCTTGTATTTAACTTGGATTTACAGACATAGGCTAACAATCCCCAGGCCACCTATCCTCTTTTTCTGGAGTGCCATAATGCCTTCCTGCAACAATAATTGTTAAAAAAATAAAAATAAAAACCAAGAATTAGGCTGAATTACAGAGTAGCCTGATGGCTGAAAAGGAGCCAGCAGCAGTTACACAATGTCACCCAATCTCCAAACAGGCCCGCAGGCAGGACAAATGGTTGGGCCCTGCAGGGAGCCCCCTGCCTTGCCCCGAGGCACGCAGCAAGGCCAGGGAGGCAGGATGTCCCCACTCCTTGCTGTAAATGCAGAACAACTAATAAAACAGTTTTGCCTTAAACCCAAAGAAGCAGGCCACTTTATGTATATTTGAGGGGCTACTGGATTTCTCACCTAGTGTACCAGGGAGCTAGCTACAAGCCCATTTCACAGACCGAGACTTGAGGCATGAGGGGGCAGAAGTGACCTGCCCAGGGCTGGGCGCTGCTGCCACACGTGGAGCAGAGCAGCCTTCTCCAGGGACACACTGCATGAGGACGAGCCCTCAGGACGAGGGCTGCAGTCTCCCATCCAGAGGGAACAAACTGCTTCAAAACAGACTGTAAATCACCGCTACCAAAACACCCAATTTACCGTGGTGCCGTGTGGGTCAAGCCATGCGTGTGATCACAAGCAAGTCAGATAACGGAGTCTGTGAAACTAATTTAAATTTCCACATTCAAATGCCAGAAATTTTAAAATGTACAACTCTCTGCCTGGATTTTTCTAGGCAATTAACCTATGAACCAACGACAAATAGTCAAATACTCATGTTTCTATCACACTCTTTAAAATAGCATTTAGACATCTGCATACATCACAAAAGTTGCCACTGCCACCTCTAAATCACAAGCTCAGATTAAAATGATATGGTTGTTGTTGCATCTGTATTCCTCCTCAACGCAATGGCTGTAGGATGAATTGGCTCTTTGGTTCAGATGCTGAACCAGAGAAATACAGAGAGAAAATAAAAAATTAAACAGCCCTGGATCGAACTTTATTTATTTATTTTATCTCTGCAGAACTGAATCCCCCCACCACATCATTTCACTTGACATTCCGTTTGCTCGGAAATGAAATGTTTTGTTCTGCGTGCTTGCGTGTAAAGGAAAGGCAATACTAACTTTAATAAAGTGGATCAGGGAAACCTGCTGCCTGATTTAAGGCCGGGAGCCTGCCTTTCGCCTGGCTGTTTTAACCACTGTGTGAATGACAGCCCTCTTCTGCAAGGGGCCACTGGAGAGAGTCTTCTCCACCACCTCTGGCCACCGTGCTGGTCAGTGTGATGGAACAAAGCGTGGAGAGAGAGAGGGCATGGGAAGGACTCGCTGCACTGTGAATAGGACACGTCGCTGAATGCACCGACTGCAATGACTGCCCACTGATTTACTGAGGAAACAACGCCAAAGAGACAGAGCGAGGACACTTTGCCCTAGGAAAATGAATTCCTCTGGTAGGGACAGGAAAAGGAGGATTCACAGCAAGCTAGAAACCAACCTGAGACTTGCTGAGACTGAGTAAATATGTTAACTGCTAAACTTCCCAGCAGGTTATTTGCTCTAGAATTTTGTGTATCTAGTTCAAAGAAAAATAAACCCAAACTCAGCTTCAGGTTGACTGAAATTGCACTTAACATTTGCCCCAAAATATAGCTCCCTGCCTGTCTTAAACAGTCCCAAACTGGCAGAACTAAAAGTTCTGCTTCTTTCCTGCTCTAGCAGGGGGATTGGTCTAGATGATCTTTCAAGGTCCCTTCCAATGCCTAACACTCTGTGATTCTGTGACGGGGGAAGTTAATCTACTGATGACAATCAGTAGAAAAAAAAAATATATATATGGGAGAAGGCAATGCTGAGGGAATGAGGAAACACAGGCATGTATAGCCACAACCAAGTGGACTTGGGAGACCAGAACATCAAGGTACCTGCAAACAGCCTCCTCTGAAGTTTCAATTTCTTTGGAACTTTTGTTCACAAATCTGTCACTGCTGTTACAGCAGCCTTGGTCCTCAGCTGTAACCACACGACTCAGACAGTATGGTTTTCCTTGGTGGAAGGAAATAGAAAAGGAAAAACATTAAAGAACTGGCATTATGCCAAACACCAGTTATGCCCCTTTTTTCTTCTGGCTTCTTCTACTGCCTTATTTCCAGCCACTTTTTTGCTGCCTGAGACATACATGTTTTCAAGGCAGGGACAGACTTTGGTTTATCAGACTGTACTATGAGTTATGCACAGTTCTCTTACAGGGAAGGTTGCTTTTTATAAGGGCTGAAGAGGCACAAAATGACCACAGTTACTAGTCAGCACTCCTGATTGCTACAAACTTAATGCTGGCTCTCAAAACAGTTTGGAAACCTCAGCTCCTAGACTCACAGGATTAGGAAATTACATTTTCATTAAAAGGTAGTTTCAAACATCCGTGATGATGAAGGAAAACCTGGAAGTGTAATTATCTCATATCCCAAGAACCCATTCCTCCACCAAAAGGCAATGAAACTAACATCAAGTTACGTCTTTAAATGTTCACGGCACTTACCAACTAACGACCTTTGTGTACTTGCAGCAGAGAGCACAATATTACCACTCCAGAATTTCTCCTAGCAGCCTGCAAGATCGACTCCTTATCTCCTCCTGATCATTCAGACCTTTCACATGGGGAAAGCTGTCTGAATTCCCAAAGTCTATATGCAACGCTCGGAAAACCAGGAACTCAGAATTTCTTTTAATTTCTTCTCCTTCACGAGCCCTCCTTTCAGAGACACTACTGCTGTTCCCATTGTCTGCTTGCACCAGCAACTGAAGATAACCTTTTGATAACATTTGCAACTCACACATTAATGTACCATCTATCTCTCATTATATCTTCTCACTGCATGTTTTTCCATTCACAGCAATTATTCAGATTATTCTGTCTTGTTTTACCAGCTCTCTCTGTGCATACAAACAAACCGAGGAAATTAGCAATGCAGAATTCAGAGAGGTGTTTTGAAACTGTTATCGCAGCCTCCTCCAGGCGGTTTTTCCCTCCCCCCCCCCCCCCCTCAGATTTGCCTATCGTTCAGTCTCTTATGGCATTATGCAGTGTAAAAAGGTACACCGTTGCACTGTGAGCACAGCCTTTATTTTCCATTGTTACTCTCCCTTCGGTAGTAAGAATTCAGAGGACGCTTCCAGTCAATTCCTGACCTGCTGACAATTTTACAGGTGTTCACCTGAACCACAAAATAGCACAACATTTTCAAGGTGCTTTCATTTGGTGCCACATGAAGTTCGCTTGATAATATTTTTTCATAATGTGCTATCAAAAAGCCATCTTTCCAGGACAGTGGCACTTCAGGGATAATTTTGTGGTCCAATACCTTCCCAGAAAAAATATTTAGAAAAGTTCATTTTGATGGAAAAAAAAATGTCTCAGAAAACCGCTGGCTACACCTCCTCCCTATGTACAGCATTTAGGTCAACGAGCAAAATTGCACTGGCCTCTTGGGAGGCAGTGTTTAAATTCCTATTCACTGGCATTGACATAAAATGAGTTAAAAGTTATTATTACACATGCATGAATTGAGAAATGACATGAATCAATTTAGAAATAACATATTGTTTCCTAATATGTAAATAACCATTAAGCCATATTGGGCAGAGCACATCTTAATGAAAGGAAAGTAAATCCAACTGACCCCATTACATCGATATATTTCACGGAAAGTTCAGTTTGCTCCATGACATGGGCTCCTCTTGAACTATTTTAAATGAAACTCAAACTGATGCTTCAAGAGTGCAGAGCAACAGATACTACAATAAATGATACAACAAATTATCTTTGGTAATTTCCACACCCAGCCTGAAAGGAAAACAAACTTTTTTTCATTCTACAGCATAGACAACATCATTAGACTGAAGTGATCTGTATGCTCAGCGCACTACCTTCTGGCTTCTTTTCGGGCTCCAGGCAGGACTTTACTGCCCTGGTCCAGCAATGTGCTCCTAAGGAAGGACCAAACTCAGGGAGGTGAAGGCTTCTACGTGGAGAGCAGCAGCCTTGTCCAGGCAACAAACTCCCCCAGGCTGGCAGCAAACAAACAGCTAAGGAGAACAGGGGGGATGTCTCCTTTTGTCTCATCCCACCGAAGTGACACGGTACTCATGAAGTGTCCTGCAGTTTGGGATTGCTAGGTGTAACAGGGGGAAATGTGGCAGATGGAGGGATCTGGTCACCTGCAGTTGCTCCATTCCCTCCATTTCCCAGGGACCTCCTGCCCTGGCACTTTGTGGGGAATGAGCAAAAAGTAGGGGTCTGACCACTTTCCCCCTTTTCAGATGGAGCTTGATGCAGAAAAGCCCTCTGAATAGGCATGATGGGAAAGGATGAACTAAGAGTAATGCTTATTTATTACATTTATGTCTCTTCTCCCCTTTTGATAGGTTCATAAACCTGATAATCAATACACTCATTAAAGAGCTGTGCATTTGACCTAAATACTACATACAAATAAAACATATATGCAATAAAAACTACATCATTATATAGTTCTGATAGATGATGAAGACCAAGGCTTTAAAAGGATTTCACCCTTCTCCATCTCCCAGAATCCTACATATCGATATCCATTAGCTCTCGGGAACATTACCAGACAAAAACAGAGTGGAAAGTTGTACAACAAAAAAACAGCATCTTGCTCAATACTTCCAGTGAAAATCATTGGTAGAAAATAATAAAATGTATAACTGCAGTGTGAATTTACAGACCTGAATTTGTTCTTTTATAGAAAATGATAGTCACAGATGAAAAGATAAATATCTCTCCGGATCCAAAAACAAAAGCATTGTTAGTTTTATTCCCACAAGATCGATACCAATCATGCACTGTAGCCAACCAAAAACAGTTGATAACAATCAGGAGGTGCTAGATTCAATTCGGCTTTAGTGACAGGGTTGGCAAGTCAATAACTTCAAAAGGTAGTTTTTTTTTTTTTTTAATCTAATTTTTAGAGAAGCATATAACAGGAACCCATTTGTAAGTCAAGATTTTAAGCAGATATAAAATTCAAGCATGGCCCTTCCAAACAATATTTGTTGTTGACTTTAGCTTAAAGCCAGGAGAGAAAACATGCTAATGTTGTTGGCATCTTCTTATCACTTGCAGCCCTCCAAAATTTCTCCCAAATCAGGAATTTCCCAAAGCATTACAATGAAAATCCTCCAAGGCAAGCCATTCCTGCAGCTGTGCCATGGCCTTCGCTACCCTAAGCTGAGGGTAGCTATCTTCTGCTGGGCTGTGGGCAGGGTGGTGTCACCCTGCTGCAGCTGTGCTCACTTGTGCTTGCTGGGAAGGAGACCCTGTGGGTCACCCCAAGCCTTGAAGCTACAGCATTTCTTACGTGGTGCTCTTAGAAGTCTGTGTTATTCACCCCAAGTCTTCCAAGCCTCCAGGTGCAGGAGCCCAGGCCTTGTGAAGGAGGGTGGAGCAGTGTCATCCCCCTCCTTGCACGTTCATATACAATTAGATGACTCCGAGAAAATATTCACAGGCAGAAGTCTTGAATTTCACAGGAGCACAGCAAGAAACACTCCTTGCACACCAGCATCTCTATTTACCATTCCTTGGGGGAAGTTCCCTGGTGGTTGTAAGGAGACCTCCAGGAAGAAACAGCCCTCTGCCTCCCAACTCCTTCGCCAGGTCAGTTTACCTGTGCAGTAGCTATGATGGGAAGCAGCATTGCAGGAGGGTCACCGGCTGCTGAAGCAGCAGACTGCTCAGTGCTGAGCCTTTCTGCATGCCTCAGAAAAAAAAGAAAGGACAATGAGGAAGCAGTGGGAAGATGAGAATTTTGTGGTTGTTGTTCCCACCTTAAATTTCTACACGTTTAAGTGTACACACTGAGCAGAATAGATAAAAGATCTGTGCCCCAGGTCTTGACTACATAAAGATGGAACAAGCGAGGTTAACAGCAGAAGAGAGACAGAAATAAAGGCATCGAGCCCCTAAACATGTATTTACACATGCTTGCGTTTCTGGATGTCTTTCACCTACTCCTCTCTGTAATTCTGCATTCTAGCACTCAAAAATAAGATGACAAAATTACGTGAAGGGCTTTTTTTGAAAGGCTCAAGTAACTAATAATATTTTAATGCTTGACCCCATCCAACTGAAGGCAAAGTTCACTGATTACTACTGTTATGGAAAATTTTCCCATTATATTACAATGTCCTGATTTCGTTATTAGCTCTGTTCGTCTACTCCCATTCAGACTGAAGCCTTCTGTGACAGGTGCTGTGCAAGGCAGCATTTTTAGCTGGAGGAAGAGAGGGGATTTCAGTTGTAACCGTTTAGCTATTCCCAAAATAAAGCAAGGGGGGAAAACTGTTTTAAAGATTAAAAAATAACAGTGATGAGTTTGGAGATGGTTCTTTCGCCTGCAGAAAATTCTGTCATCGTCATAGCAAGAATGTGGATTTGATATCCTGCAGACACTGTGGCAAGGGTGTACAGCTTACCGCCCACCTAAATTTGGCAAAGATACAAGAAATCTTTGAAATAAAACACCGTTATTTAATAGTGACCTAACTTATAACTCGTGGCAGTCATGAAAATGACTGGCTACCTAAGAAAGCCATGTCCAAATGAAAAATTTTCAACAACTTGATGTTGCCGATACTGTAACACCAAAATATTACTTCTGCGTTTACCGATGACTGCCTTCTGGATCTTGAACCATTTGTTGGCTTTCAGGCTTTTCTTCACAGCCCAGGGATTTAGTCTCCTTTTGTTCTGAACCTGATGTTTGCACATTGATCACTTGTCTCCAGGCGCTGAGATTTGCAAAAAATCTCAAACCTAAGTTTGCACGTACAAACGTACAAAACCACACTAAATATATTTAGAAATCAAGAAAATCATTAAAGCATCAAAAGTGGAAAGTTTCCTTTCATGCTGCAGGTTAAACTTTTCAGCATAACAGCCAACTCCACTGAGTTTGTTGGCAGCACAGAAATGAAACTTCCCTTTCAAATCCTCCAAGTGAGGAGTGCTAATAGAGCCCCAGTGCATTTCAAACATTTATTCCACACCAGACAGCTAGACATGAAAAAACTGGATATATGCAGGCAGCAGCTCTCCACCTGCAATCACAAAATGGAGTTCCCTATAAACGGCTGCGGGGCCGTCATCCCGAAAGCAGCTTGTCCAGAGCCGCTCGTGTGCATATGTTATTAGTCATATCGGTGATGAAGCAAAGCAGAATTCAAGTGTTTCCATTCAGAAGAAATATAAGCACTGAAATCAGAGATTTGATATGTCTGGGCAGCATTACTTCCCAGTTGCTTGACAAAGCAAACCACTTATGAGGCATGAAATACCCGATTGACCTTGAAGCAAGGTAGTGGAGGATTTATGCACGGAGAGCAACCAAGAACACCTCACCATGGATGAATTTTATTTTGACTCTCGGGAAATATGGCAGATCCCTCACATGTGATAGCTGCTGCCTCTGTTAAATGCTGCAACAGCAAACAAATCATTTTGGCCGCCATGAAATCCCAGAGAGAGCAATCAGAAAATAGACCTCCATTTGCTTGTCAGACTTTAGCAATATCAGCATTTTTTGAGCAAGTCACGGTCTCTCCGTGTTGCAAATGGTGAAGGACACAAGGCAACATCAAAATGGGCTGGGAGGCACTGGGATAAGCGTCCTGGAGGGTGCAGGAATGCCCTGTGGGGAACCAAGCACCACAGCCAGCAGCTTCGCGCAGGCTGGGTAAGCACCCCAGGAAACCAACGTGTATCACCAGGGTGCTGCTGCATGGTGGTCAGGGAGCTGCAAGCACAAGGCCAGCAGTGCTCTGTCCTTGTGTACTGGGGACGCCCTTCGTGCATGGCCCCAAAACCTAGCAAACCTGCAGGAAAAGCTGCGGGAACCAAATAATGTGTGCAAACAAAGCAATTACAGCGGTAGGAAACAGGCACCAGCAACGTGAGATGAATCCCTGCCACTCTGCCTTGATGTTGCCATTTCAAGGAGGGCATTTCTGCCTCGGGTGGAGGGAATCTTCCAGGAACCACTGATAACAAAAAATCTCCCTCCCATGATCCGTGCTAGCAGGGTCCTCCTAGGGAGAGGTTATAACTCCACAGCCAGTTTGGTACTTAATTGGCACAGGGAAATGTCAGGAGGAGAAAAAATAGCTGTGCAGAGAAGTTGTTGAAAACCCTTTGAAGATAAACCTCAAAAAGAACAGAAGTCCAGAAAACAAAACCACCTGAAGAAGAGGAAGGGGAAAGGTGCCTAGCAATTTCCATGTTATTTTTCATTGTTAACGAAAAACATCCCACAGCCAGAGCTTTTGAACTATTTACTTCAGCTGCAAGAAGAGCCGTTTTGACTGAAGATTACACAGCCCATCAGAGGGACATGCGACCGGCGCTAAAATAGCCCAATAAGGCAGTGCCATCTGCAGGTCTCCGAAAACATTTGAGCCTTTTCTATTTCAAAAGCCAATAAAGCTGTAGTTGCTGCAGGGCAGGAGTGCTCCCCCCATACAGAGCCCAGGCTGTCCAACCAATAAACCTGGGCACATCTTCTAGAGGAAGTGTAGATAAATAATGAAAGAACTTTCAGCAACAACAACAAAAAATGAAACAAGGAAAGAGAGATGCCACTCCACAATGAGCATGAGACCCTTCAAAGCACTGAAGTAACAAGTTAATTTTGACCTCAGACCATCTCACAGGTCACAACTTCACTATGGCTCTACCTGCCCAGCTGCATTTATGGAAGGGAGGACTTAGCACCTGCTTAGGAAGAAGGGAAAAGCATCTCCAGTCCTTGGAGCAGCAAGGATCTGGAACAACCTCCCACAGGGAGGGTCAGGAAATCCACCTCACTGCCAGGAAAAGGGACTGCAAAACACAGAGCTTGTATTACAAGAAGGTTTTACTTGTTGATCCAAAACCTCTCCCAGGCTCCTTTATTCAATTACATGCAATGTTTATGTTGCAGAACAGATTTGGGAGGAAAAGGCACTTCCCAGAAAATGAAGACTCACTAACCAGGAGGTGTGAGTATTGGGAAATGATTGGCAGTGAGGATAGAGGGCTCCCAGACCCCTGAGAAAAGTTACATGGTGGATGGAAAAAGAAACATTTACTGATGCTTTTCTTTTGTGCAGTGATACACAACTTTAAATTGTTTGTCTTCCACCAGACTTCTGTACCAAATTACTTACCAAACAATTGTTCAATCTGCAGTGTGTTTACAGTGTAACCCCAAAAGAATGGCTTTTCTCTTCCTTCCCCAGTGTAATAGGAAAACAGAGACAGAGATATCTGCTGCCATGTTGCTACCAGGAAAAAGAAAATTCTCATTCTGTATTCTCCAGCCTACTGTCCTGTTCAATTTTGCATTTTAGCTTTTTGTTGCTCTTCAGGGAATGTCTGAGATTCAGAGATCTTGGAATAGTGAATCAGGGCAGGGAGCAATTTTAGTACACAAATTCACCCAGCTGAGAGCAGCGCCGAGATTGCAGCTCAAGCCAGAGGCTGGAACAATCAGCATTCTCCAACTGCAAGGACTTGAAAAGGACCTCTCTATTAATTGCAGATCATACATTGTGCTCAGTACCACGTTGGGCTGTCCATCAGCCTGATTGCTAAATAACCGATACGATAATGCATCTGGAACCCCTGTCATTCAGAGTTCTGCCCATTCATAAAAGCCAGTACAACGGGTTTTTTAAACCACCTTAGTGCAAAGTAGTTTATGTTAGCTGAAGTAAGGAACAGGGGCTAAGCTGGAAGTGAGCAATGAAACAGGTCTATTGCTGTGCTGTGCAGCAACAACCCTCAGTAACATCAGCTTATTAATTCTGGCCTGCAAAGCACTTTGAAGTTGCAGAAAACCATTGCCTGAAAATGCTATTATTTTATTGAAATCAGCATCTGTTGTTTTCAGCGTGATCTATTCATTGTCACAAAACAGCATCCGAGCATCCCTGCTGCCTGTTTATGAGAGAATCACCACCTCCACGTTAACATTTGTTTACTCCAAACGCCAGAGCAACTGTGGCAGCGAGAGGTCAATACCCTGCCGTAACATTTCATCCCATCATCATTGACTCAGGCTAGGCGGTGCAAGTTACAGCTGCGAGTCCTCGCTGGCCCCACACATCGGTTTCACTAAATGCAGCCTTCTGGAAGCAAATTTCAGTGGGTTGGGAGCAGCAATCTCGACAAGCCTTACCACATATGCCTCTTGCTTATCTCCACAGGCAATTAATAGGATCCCTCTTGAGTGATGGGTTTTTGATGGGCTGGGAGGACGGGCTCTTGAACACCGGGCAGTTGCTGAGGTTTAATTATGGGGCCAGAGAGACGCTTCCACAGCACCGGCACTCTGGTGGGTGCTGGGGCAGGAGGAAGGGGGTGCCAGGCTGCTGCCTGCTCCCACTGCCCTGCTGAGATATGTGCTTCCCCTCCCACTCTGCAGTGCAGCTCGCCTGCATGATGGGAGAGAAAACAACACACAGGCTGTTTGTCCCTGTGTTGGCTTTTTCTGAAAGGATGCCGAGCCACAAAAGCACTCGGGGGGTTTCTGGGAACCTGAACCTGGAGATTCAGCATCTCCAGGAATCAAAGCTAGGTGGACACACTTACAACTGAAGTACCTCCGAGCAGAGTGGTACCGGGCTCCTGCTGTTTCTGTGGGAGCTGAAAGGAGCTGCAAAATTTTGGAGCAGAAGCAGTCTTGGCTGTGCCTCTTTCCAAGCAAAAACCAGTGACACAAAACACATATTTTGCAAGTTAATAAGTCAATAGGTGAACAAATTGCACAAGGACAATGGCAGCCAAAATGTGCCTGTTCTCTCCTGCCCTGAGGCCCCAGCTGCAGGCCATGCACCTCATCACCCAAGCAGTGTCCAAGCCCCCATTCACCTTGCATGTTCCCACTAACAGCAGCAGCTCGGTACCCAGCTAGCACAAATGCTGAGAGTGCTTCATCTTCACCGCAAGCCCTAGTGGGAGCAATGCCCATTATTTCCTTTCCATACCTTTTGCATTATTACTTAATTAGACTGTGCCAGAAGAGCTTCTGGGAAACGCTGTCCCCGTCTGACTCCTTCCAGCTCAGACAACAACAGATAAAAGACTAAACAAAAGCCTGACACAGATATTAGCTCAAATGTGTACTGCTTTTTGCTGCTGGATGAGCTGAAACGGAAGACAGGCATGCTCCTGTGTCCTACCGCCTCACTCCCCATCTCAGCAGACAGCAAGGAGAGGACTTTTGCTGATGATCTGTGAGGAGTTAGCAGAACATGCTAAGCTCCCACTCGTGCACATTCACCCTAGCCAGGAAGAAATCCAATACAGGAGTGGTGGCTGCCTTCCTGTGCAACTGAGAGCCAGCCACAGCCCTGTTTACCAGCTCTCATTTTTAATTACCTTTCCGGCAGCAAAGAGTACACACTGCCTGAGGTCACTCCAGCCCATCGTCCCTGGAGAAGGATGTGAAACATGAATGACTGAAGCCTTCTGGTGTGAGAAAAACATCCAGGCCATCCATAAGTAATGGCTGTTCATTACAAATTTCAGCATGTTGATGCCTAAGACCTCAAGCCACAAAGGTCCACGAACAGCCAGGAAGTATGACAGACAGAAGGAACCTGGCTGGAATTCAATTTTCACAGGTTGAGTAATGTGGGTAATGAAGTTTCAGGTATAGGAAGTTTTCCGGTGGCCCTTTCTATATTTCTTTGAAATAGCATTTAAAATAAATAAATAAATAAAAAAGTGGGTAAACAAAAAAACAACAAAACAGCACAAAGAATCACAGAGCTCCATGCTAATCGCAAATATTTACTAGCAGTGAGACATCTCCATACTGATCACACTAGCAATGGCCGTCGTATTATTACAGCAAAACACCAGAATTATGATTATTACTTTATTTAATTGTTATTATTGCAGATGCAGAAGGAAATCTTACTATTCTATTGTCCAAAAAGAAGAAATTAGTTTTGTGACAGGCTCACACACATTTTGCTGTGTAAGGAGAATACTGGAGATTATAAGCAGGGGGAGGAGGGTGGGAAGGGGAAAGAGAAAAGAGAAGAAGGTGGAACTAAATTAAAATGAGGTTCTAACACATTATTTAGTGTCAGAAAATAATTCTGGAACTGTAATACTTCCTGATATTGAGTCCTCAGTATTATTTCATCCAGCCTCAGACAGTCCTGCTGAAAGGAACAATGGCTAGTAAATAGAAAACAAACAAACAAAACCCACCCTAAGATAGATGAGAGAGTAGGAAGCAAGCCAGGAAATTTCTTTGGAGTCCCCCACAGCAGCCACAGAGCTGGAAGGAAAGCAGACTTTGCATCACATGAACACTGAGGCATCTAATCTGCTCGGCCGCATTTCATAAGCCTGCCATGAGCACAGCACTTCTGTGGGCATGTGGACGCATCACATGTGGAACAACAGATGAAACGCTACATTTAATAAAACTGCACACACTCCCACGGAACAGGGAACATAAGAAGCAGAAACTAAGATGACCCTGTATGAAACCTGTTCTTCCTATGAAAAACATGAAACTCCAGGTGTTTGTGCTTCTAGCACTGGCAGGCTGGCTGGCCCCAAGCCCTGTACACACGTGTGTACACGCATCCATCAGCCGGTCAATACGAAGGACACCGCACGCCGCTGCAGCATTTCTACCTATCAGTAAATTCAGCAGAGGTGCTGTTGTAGGCAGTGGTTCCCCAGGGCCTGGTGGCGCTGCACACGTGCTTGCCTGGGCACTGACCTGTGAGGTGGAGGTTTCAAAGAGGAGACCACTCAGTATCAGGAGAGGCACTGCTGAGTGCCCTCCATGCAGACAGCAGTAGCCACTCACCAGAGGCTGCTGTTTCAAGAGGCGCCACTCAGACAGTACCCTCTGACCCTAGGGCCAGCAAGAAAGAAAAAGGGGAAAAGTAATCCCAGCATTTGGCCCTGGACAGCAATTTAATAGAAAATAAATAGATTATTTTGAAAGGAGTCCACAGCCTTGCCTTAGATAAAAGGCTTTATTTTGTTCCCAGCTCAAGAGGGTGAACCAGAGCAATGCTACTGGCACCCACGGAGTAAGAAGAGTGTGAATCTCATGAGCAGGAGAACAGGACACGGCTAAGAGTCCACCCACCCAGTGGTTTTATCAAAGGAAGAAGAATGGAGGACACAGCAAAGGCAGGGGCACCAGCCATGCACAGCAGATGAACAAATCCTTTCCCTTGAACTTTAAAATGATCTTCACTGATCTTCACTGATCCTCAGAGCTGGCCTTGCCCTTGCTCGCACCCTGAGATGTGCCACCCTTGGGAAGATTTGGAGATGAGAACTCAGTCGTGTCCCCTTGCAAGGGCAGGAGCAGCTGGAGAGACTAATGGTCACTGCCCATTGCTCCATTGATACGTGCAGCACAGGAGCAGAACAGAAAAAGTGCCCTGACTCCACCAGATTCATGAGGCTGGCAAAACCGGGGATTCCCTCTGTCCCACCCCACGCCCCCAAAGCTACAGAGTGCTGGAAAGAAAAGGCAGTGGGGAAAATGCTAAGAAGGGAGAACTAAGGAAAAGATAGATACCTGATTTTCATTGTATAACTGACTCAAAGTGACTAAAAAAAAAAAAAAAATCCAACCTGTGAATTTTACTAGGAAGCTTTAATGAACATAGTCAAAAACCCCTGAAAAGATCCCACTTTAAAAGCCTACGTGCTTCCTGGCTTTCGAGGGACACAAAGGCCTCGCAGCAGACGTCTGCGAAGCACTCCTGCCATCCTCCCACACAGAACCGCCCTGAGTGCCTTGAAGTTTGCGCTAGCTTTGAAGAAACATCTGAGCTCCAGAGGTCTGTTCCAGCCCAGCTGGAGCTGCCCCAGGCCAGCCCACCCAGGGCTGTGCGCTGCAGCGGCACCCGGTGTCCCGCAGCCCCTCTCCAGCACCCAGCGCATCGCCTCGCCCTCGCAGTGGCAGAGAGCGGCTGCGATGGCGCAAGTGGAGCTGTGGGATTCAGACCTCTGCTTATTCGGCCAGCTCCTCGTCTCAGTGCTTTGTGGAGCTTATTGATTTCATTGTCTGTCACAGGCTGAAGCTGACATTTCCTTATGAAAATGGACTAAACACCTGCTTTATTTCAGCCCGCATACAACTCCCGAGAAATGCCACAGTGACCCAGTAGAGTCAGAAGAATCACAGTCACTGACTACCCTGTTTTTGCTATACCTCACACTTCAAAATCAGTTAGGACCACATCTTCATCATCCAAGTACTGTTGGTTTTTGTTTTTTTTTTGTGTGTGTGTTTTTTTGAATAAATTACACGTGCTGAAACGTTTGGCACACTAACCTACAACAAAATGAAAAGAAAACATGAAAAGATGAAGCAACATGACTCAGGCCAGACACCAGACGCAGCCCTGTCACGCTGGCTTTGCGGATTTGGGGTAAATGCACAGGCAGCTGCAGAGATGCTCATCAGCCGTATTTATGTCAGCAATACCCAGACTGAACGCAGCATTTGCAGTTTTCGAGCCAATGCTTCCAGCCAGCGCCTCCCTGCCACAGTTACCTGGGCCCCACACTAGGTGCTGGTCAACACGGTGCGGGGGAAGCTCGCTGCTCTGAAGGTGTGCTAGCCTTTAAGGAAGGCTACGAGCTTCTAGATGACTTAGAGGTGCACTTGTTGTGGACTCATTTCTACCTCAAAAGGTTTCCCAAGTCCTCTTCCCCCTGCGTGACAGTTTACAGGAGCAAAACCTCCCTTTGCAAACACTAACTCCACCTAAGTAAATTTACTTTCAGGACTAGCTCTAATAAAGCCAATGATGCACTCAAATTCCCAGCAGTGCTCTCATTTGCAGGATCAGAAGCTTCAAGAGCCTTTTAATTTTATAAGTGAGAGGGAAGAAAATAGGGAACAGTTATTTCCCTGGAGCTGCTTACCTTAGCACCACGCCTTCAACACTGAGACTGAAAAAGCAGTGGACGATGCAAGGGCAGCAGCCAACCCTCACCGCTCATCGATTACTCACTGGAATCACCAGGCACCCAGGCGTGCAAGGTTTGAACTTCTGTGCTGAGAAACAGTCATGTATGAGGAGAAGACAACTTGTACCTTTGCACCCTCTGTCCGGATGACTGGCCAGGGCCTGAAGAAGGGTCTCCACAGCATGGTTACCACCAGTAATGGGGACAAGACTAGCAAACCTCACTCTCTGGCCCCCCGTCATTAACTCACAGTGCTGAGAGGTAACAGCCACATTGCCAGCAGAAGCTGCATCCAGTGCTGGGAATGCACAACAACACCTCATTGTTTTCCAGAGTCATGGAGGGTTTTGAGGTCTCTGCTGGCCACAAAAGAACCAGCAGCAGCTCCATCCATCCCGGCAACCCCACCTGGAGCACTTGTAGGGTCAGCACAGGGAATGCTGGGGAAGAACTGTGCTAGGCATCACCTGCCAAGCAATGTTTCCTGAAGGACCTGCTTTGCCTGAGCCCACCGGAGAGCTTGCTGCTCGTGCAGGTTCTATCACAGGAGAGTCAGAAGGAAATAAAGCAGCATGTGCCAGATCCTTGGCTGGTGGATATTAGCTGTCAGGGTTGCAAGCTGATTTATACCTAGCCCAGAATGCTAAGGCAATTCAGGCTCTGCTCCTCCGCAGTAAATGGGCATCGCTTACAAAAAATTAATAAAGGTTAAATTTAAATCAACAGAACTGAATGCCATCATGGTTTTCCACACCTCTCCACTTGCACACAAGGCCCCAAATTGTATTCCAAGGTCCAAGTCATTCTAGCCAGCATCTGCTAATCAGAAATCCTCCAACAAATTGGCAACACAGTTTTGCTCACAGAAAAGAGAACATATGAATGCGCTTTGCTTTGCCTTGCTATCAGCTCTCTGCTACTGCATCCAGTGAGGGCAGGAAAAAAAGGAATGCTAAACCACAGCACCGCTTCGCTCCTGAGCTCTTGGCAAAAGCCATCAGAGCTGCTTGGGCTACTAATCAACTTGCCATCTGGCCAGGCAGCAGGAGCTATGCAGAGAAAAGGCGGTAACAGACATTTTCAAACGCATACACAAATTTTTGAAGTGACCTCTTGCTTGGATAACCAGCTGCTTTTCTCGCTTTCTTCCCACTCCCCTTAGGAATGGGGCCCATGCACTTGGGTTAGGACCCTTGTGGTACCCACATAAACCTTCCAGACCATGAGGCCAGGGCAGGGCCATGCTGTACCCAGGGTGGAGTACCTGGGAGACCTCCCCTTGCATCAAACACGTCCTACAAACAGCTCGCAGCCCCGCTCTTCTTTTTTTGCTGTGAAGTTTATCTATTTCACCTTCAGAGCTTGCAGATAATGAGTAGTGCCACTCCATCATTTTTATAGATGTGCTCTCCTGTGGGCCATTAAAATCACCCAGTGGCAGTCTCTCAGCTGCCTCCAGCCGGGTCTGAAACCACCACAGATGTCTGAAAACATGAGCCTCGATTCCAGACTCGTTCATGTTGGATTTACTTTATTTAAATTAAATTTACTGACTTTGATGAAGTGTTGCTCCAGATTCACATGGAGCACCAAGCGAGGCTGGCTCTGTGTGGCTTTTCACACAGTGATCCATGCTGAGTAAGGCCACTTAACTACGAAACCATCTATTTTAAATGACTAATTCCACGACAAATCAAAAGCTGTTCTTAACACATACAGTCTGAAAAATCAGCAGAAGCCTCTTTCTACAAGCCATACTTTCTTTAGCACTGAAACAGCAGCAGACTAGTAAAAAGGTGATACTGTCTCCATTATGCAGTATTAAACATGAGAGTGATTGAAATTAAGCACTTTTCTCTGGAAAGCTTTGGAGTCTTTACGACAGCCCATTAGCCATATCCCTCATCTCCTGCAGCTGCTGAATGTCCCCTCAGCATCAAGGCGCTGCCCAGGAATTCGGCAGGTTGTACCGTAAAGGTCAGATGCTTAGCTGGCATTAATCAGCACAGCTCTGCTGACTTTCATGGGGGTGCAGGGATTTACTTGGGGTGAAAATCTGGTGGGAAGTGTCCTCGTGCTGCAGATATTTTTATGATTTGCAAAGAAAGGTGCCCAGGAAACCACATCAGCCAGCTGAAAGCAGTTCTGCTCCACTGAAGGCGTTGCCAGATGCCTCAGAAGGTAATGGCAAAACTGGCAGAGACTGGCAGGGCCATACCCTGACCCCAGAATGTTCTGCCCTCAGAAATGAGTTTTGCTGTGACTGCCTCTTGCTCAGTGGCAGTTTGGGGTTCACTTCTGCCAAGCTTCTGGGCATGGTAGAAGTATCTCTACAGCCTCTCTACAGTAGCAGAGCAGAAAAAAAAAATATATATATATGCAAGTTTATCTGATTGGTATGCTTGAGAAGAGAGAAAATGGAATAAGACAACAACAACAACAAAAAGCAGCAGTGTTTGGCTAGGAATTTTGTGCAGTCAGAACCTCATTTTTCAATAGTGGGTGGCTTGGGACTTTCTGAAAATCCCTTTAATCTGAAAAGCCCTTTAAAACACATCAAACTAAGCACCCAGATTTTAGAACACGTAGAAGCAACAGTCACTTTAAAATGCTGGCCCTTGATTATTAAGGAGTACAGCTGTACAAGAAGACACAGAAGCTCCTCATGGGAATGATTTGATATTCAGATTAAAAAGGCAAGAGCCCAGCAATATTTACTTACTTGGCTTTTAAACAAAGTTTTGAGGAAAAAAAAAAAAAAAAAGGCCATGGATAGCAGCAGCAAGAAACAAATTTCTCATAAGTGGGCTGTGCCAGATTCTGGATCTAAAAATAGTCTGTTCAGCAGCTTTTGAAAAAACACCACCATCTTTAATTGAGATGCCACAGCATTTGCAAAAGAGCAAACAGGAATATTACATCTCTCTTCTGCGATAGCTGTATTTCACTCACTAATTGCTGGTTCTGATCTAGGTCTAAAAACACATAACAATACTAGAATTAAAGGTCTAAGTTAAGTGCAAGATATGAGGGCAGGACGGGATTTCAACCCCCTCTTTTCTGGGAATGTCTCAATAAAAAATGGAATCAGCACTAGTTAATATTAATCTACAAGAGAAATTAAACAGTGGGAATTGGGTAACAGACACAGCAGATGACCAAAAGAAGAACCTTACCAAGAATGTATGGCACAGCTTTAGTAAATCTAGGTCTTTATCAAGAAGACCCACATAAACCAGCCTTCTGTTTTCTCAGTGCTATTCCAGTGGAGATCTTCCCCAAATCCTAGAGGTGAGAATTGGTGCGGGAACTGGTTATTTCTGTGTTAGAGTCATTAGTCAACGATGACTTAATTTGTGGGCACTCACTTGGCACAGAGGCTGACATTGTGAAGTAAATAAAAATGCTCTTTAACTACATCGTTCTGAGGGCATCAATACTTAGCAACATCAATGTCTCTTTCATTCAAGAAAAACTGCAGGTCATGTTTTAGCTGAGGAGTCCTTTCCTGACATTTCCCAGCTGAAGGCTCTAATGGTCATAAAGTGGAGGGAATTTTCAAACATTTGTTGTTGGAGTGAGCTTTTGTATAGAGGACTTCAAGATGTCACATAAAGATTGCAGTCTCTTATTGATTTGTAGAACAGGAACTACACAGGCGAGGAGCAAGGGAAGTCCCTTTGCACCAATAAAGCCTGCTATTGTTTCACAGCTGGATTAAAGTGGAGTCACTTAAAAGAGAAGAACTTATTTCATTCTTTACAGCCCTACTGCTACAAACAGCTTAAGGACGTTATCTATTTTGTTGTGCATGCACAGCCGCGTGAGTGTCTAGCAAACACACCTGCCAGCATGTGTTCGGGTTTATTATATATACATACCACGTCAAGTGCGTCTACCAGGCACACCTTTGTGGCTCTGAAGAGGGGCACTAGCAAATGCACGCTGCTAGATTTAGGATATTCTCTAGGCTCACTGCCAGTACAAATGCCATTCCCCGACCTTTCCTTTCTCACTACCCAGACAACTTGCTAGCCGACAGCCTCTCAGGCTGGGCTGCAAACAAGGGACAAAGGTATGTGGTAGATCAGCAACTTTCCTAGAGGAACTCCCTAAAATATTTGCTCTCCTTTATCCCCAGCCCACTAGGTTTCCCATAAGAAATGGCAGCATGCCTGTTAGGAGCATTCTTCAGCTGTGGCAGCATTTCCCAGCTCTGCTAATTGAATTAAGCTGCTGTTATGAACATCTAAAACAGCTTCACCAGAGCATTTGCATTCTCAGTAAAACCTGTAGCATCTTTAGATGTCTGAAGCTTATGTGATTTCATAGGTTCCCTTGGGTGAGTTGGATTTTCATGCTCTATCATGAATAGGGAAAAATCTATTTTCTTTTGTCGCAGCCATCTCCACTGCCAGAAGTTACAAGTAGAGGGTGAGAGAAGAGATGGAGGAGGGGGATCTCTGAGATCACTAAATACTCGAGAAACATTCTCAATACATTTGTGCTATTACTGAGCTTCAGGAATGTCATCTGTATAAGTGCTTTTATAACACCCCTAAAGAGGCCAGATTTATCATTTTCTGCAGCAATACAACTGTGCTAAAACAGTCCCCCAGCACACCACAGCAGGTGAAGCACCGTGTATAGGAGAGCAGATAGGAGCATACCACAGGCACGGATATTTAACGTCCCACAGCAACAAAGCATTTTGTAAACACATGTAAAAGTGCTTTGTTGAGTGGAAAAGAATGACCGAAATGGGGTTTAAAATGCCAGGCTGATTTTTGGCACAGCACCGAGCTGGCGTGTCTCCCAATTCTGTTCAATCTGGTTCTTTATTAGGCTGTGGATATATTGTAATTAGTGATTATACAAGATGCTATCTGGTTAAATCCCTCAGCCCCCGTTTTGTGTATTATTTGCTACATCTTGATGTTCCTTCTGCCCAAATGAATGTCCAAAAGGGGAGCACCTGGATAGGGCTGACAAGTGGCTCACAGCTCAGAGACCTCCCTGGCTTCCTGTATGTGCTCAGTTCCCCTGGCTCAGTTTCCTCCACTGCACAAGAGGAGCAACAGCACTGCAGGATCCCCCTGAACTTTAGTGGGGAAAACCTGAGAAGTACAGTTAGACAGCAGTTTTCCTTCCAAATCTGATGCAAAGGCATAAAGAAAACATATCTTTTCTCACTTTCCATACAAAGATTTTACCACAGAGTTATTGATGGAAATTTGAAGAGCTCTAGAAAGTATCACCGTCCAAGGGGTGGTTGGAGGCTAAAATCAATAATGAAGTCACACAATTCTGCAGGAAGTCTCCAGGACTGAGATAGGCTGAAACAAATTATTATTAAGAAGATAAATCCTTGCATGTCATCAGAGTCTCCACCACTTACTGGTATTACACTTTTTACCACTTACTGGTATATACACTTTAAGATTCACCAGTCAGGTGAAGCCTCGAAGAGGACAAAGCATGGAGCTGACCCCCCCTGGCTGCTGGTACCTGACATGCAGGCAGTAGCACGCACATCCCGGGACAATGCTTTTGCTCTGGTTTTCCTTGCCAAGGAAGCAGTGACAATGCTCGAGCTTGAATACTTGCTAAATAAATAAATAAATCATAAATAACAAAACTAGCAAAAAAATATCCACCTATCTGGGCAAGTTGTAGATTTTTTTTTAGGATGCTGGCAAAATTTCAGGGTCAAGATATATAGATATATATATATATATTCAATTTAGGCGGCAGATGCTCCAGCAACCACTAAAGCAGAGAGACAGGCATGCTCTCTGTGCAAGTCAACCATTTTGGAGGGGGATATTGTTGCTCTTTTAAAAAACACATCACATTGCAAATTCTCCTGGTTACCTTTTTTTGGGGTATGCTGGTGAGACGAAGAAAAGCCAGTAGCAGATTTGGATAATTACCAATGCAGAGGATTTGCACCTCTGCTGTCTTTTCAGTGTTTTAATGTAATTGACTTCTAATTAACTTACACACGACCTTCACGGGTACCACTCCAGGAGTGCCCTTCAGTCTCATTCACCTCCAGCATACCACATTTAAACACAAACATGCCAAAAGAATTATAATTACAATATTGCAGTGAAGTGTTTTCAAAAATAGGCAGATTTACTATTCTGTTTGGAGGACACGTGCAGAGAAATGAGCTCACCATGCACCCGCCCATCTGAAAGCTGACTACGGAGTTTATTCATCCCACTTGCAAAAATCATAAATAGAACAGGAAGGTGAATCAGAGGGTACAGTTTTATGGCTATAATTTTGCTTCCCTCTTCAGATCAGATGGTTGAGCTGAAAGAATTAAAGCCCATCTGACATCACACTGCATGTGTGTGCTCAAAATGCTCAGGAAAAATAATAATCCAGGGCGAACCAAATATTTAAAGGGCGATTTTGTAGGCTACTGTTTCTTATGCATACAACCAGGCTAAGAAGATGGTTTGAAGAATAAATCTTGCTTTAAAGAGTTTCTGATTTAACTGCTTAACGGTATAGCTTTATAATTTTACTTCCCTAGAGTTGCAGTTGGGGAATTTAACTTAATAGCTCCAGTTTTGCTCTCTCACCTGAATTTCCAA
The DNA here is from genome assembly GCF_011077185.1 of Oxyura jamaicensis. NCBI lineage: Eukaryota > Metazoa > Chordata > Aves > Anseriformes > Anatidae > Oxyura > Oxyura jamaicensis. Next base: position 7,084,067 of record NC_048899.1, on the reverse strand, counting down.
AAATTTGTCGAGAATATGAGAAAGAATTGCTAGTTTTGCTCTGTCTGCGACTCATTCAAGAAACGGCATACAGCAAAATCAGATTCACCAGTAGGCTACGATTGCCAGTTACTTGACAGTTGGGTTTATTACCAGAGATGGCAATTTACAGACACAATCTGACATTTTGAAATGCCTGTTCTCATACAGCTGTAAATTTCTCCCTGCAACTTACATTACATTTAGGAAACAATTCAGAAAGGTCTAAAATCAACCCGACTCCAGCTGCTTCAATGTCCCTTAAATCAAGACTATTTTACGGTAAGCAAAGAGCCAAACAATCTGAAGAGCTGGTGTTTTGAGGAGGAGCTGTTTCTCTTAAGCCCTGCAGAAAGGAAAAGGAAAGTGAGCTACGGGCCTACTTTCTAGCTCCTGTGTCCTTCAAATCTCTGCATGGAAACCAAACACAAACCTTGGCCACCCTGAAAGTACCAGGGGTGAAATCTTATTATCAGTGGTAACAGCCTCATGAACTGCAGCAGAGCTGAATTTCCTGCCAGGCAATGTGAGCAGAATGCAAATGCAATGAAGGGGCAGTAAAGTCCTCCCCCCTCCATCAACACTCAGATCTGGGGATAACGCATCAGTAACAAATAAATAGCTGCTGCTCTCCCCACTCTTTGTCAAAGCACAAAGAGCCCCCTTACTTGGCGTCATCCTGTGTCATAATCCTTGTCCCTGACCTGGAAGCGCTGTGGTGCTGGCATGGCACTTCTGGACCCAGCTTAAGGATTTCTGACAGTGACACAAACCACCAGTGCCAGCTGCAGTCTTGGCTGCAGTGAAGTCAGTGCAAACTCTTGCTGAGCTGAGAGGAGAAGTCCAAAGTCCTTCTGGTGCCAACTGTCGAGCCCACTGAAAGGGGGCTCATAGTCAGATGTATGCTCTGGTGGGCTGCGGGTGTTAGTAAATACCTAATTGTACCAATACCTGGGGGTGAAAACAGGCTGAGGATTCATGCTTGTGTCTTTACTTTCTATTCCGTTATTCAGTCATTTTATTATATGAAATATAATTTGCATTATATTCATAGTTTACGATCATACTAATAATAGCCTACTATACTCAGCACTACTCTCTGGCACTTGCCTACAAAGGACTCCCTACAATCGTTTTGAGAAGGGCTAAGCCAAGACTTCTGCATTTCATAGTTTGGATTCAGCATGCTACTTTGCCTTGTGCTCTCCCAGGCAAGAAGAGGGGAGGACTCTGCCCTGTCCTCCACTTCTCTGAAACCCCATCCTCAGCTGGCACAGACATAAGACCCTTGGCTCTTGATCTGCATGGTGTCACAGCTAGTACCTGGGGGGTATATTTCATCAGGAGCCTTAGGACAGTCAGCATGGCTTACCTCCATTTGGCATAAGGAAATAAACCAGTAAACATAAAAGGAGCATCTACTGCCCCCAGACTTCCTGGCTGTCTCTGGAGGGGCAGGCAGAGGAGCTCCCCAGACTTGAGAAGGAGCTGAAGGACTCCTCTGAGCCTTGGCCAATTTTAGACCTGCAGTTCTGACTCAGCTGCAGGCTCCCGTCAAGCTCGAGGTGATCGTTATATATCTCTGCATCTCCATTTCCCCTCTATAAAACCAGGAGAGCATTTCCCTCCTCCCAAGCACTTTCTGCCTCACCTACTTTACGACTCAGGTTCCTCAGGGAAAGAGCCCTCCTTTCCGCACCACAGAATCCAAATTGTGACCGGTCCCCTAGGCCATACCTTAAACCAAATACCAACAGAAATCTTTCCTAAACAACTGACTGAACCCCTCAGGTACTGGGAATCCTCTGCAGCCATCCCCCAGAGCTCCCCAGACTTCCCCAGCACAGCCAGAGAAGATGAAAGGCTCAGAGCAGAAGGCAGTAATGGCTATTTCCAGGTGAGAGGTAAGATGCCAAAATGTGCCTTCCTGCCAGACGAGAGGACACATACGTTTGCCTGTTTTTCTAAAATAACACGTGTGAACATCTGCAGTGCAAAAATCCCAGGTCCAAAGTTCCAGGACTGCAAATTAAAAGGCCCTTTTTTCTTCTCTTATTTTTCCTTCATCCTAAAAAAATAATTTCAACACAAGTTCTCTGCATCTGAGATCAGCGTGAAAAACGCTGCTTTCTGTCGCAGACCCAAGAGTCCCCAGCAAGAAGATCCTAGAAATAAATATGCCTTTGCAAAACCCTCCAGCTTTGATACAATAACATTTTGACTGAATTGTTATTTTACCCACAGTGTTCTCTCTAACTCCATTCCAGCTACAATTAAGTTAAAAAACATTACATCTCCAATCCTTTCTCCTGTGCTCTAACCATCATAAAGAATTTGAAAAAAAAGAAAGACACGGTCTTTTTTGTTCAATTCTTTTGTAAATCACTGTTAAATCTGCATTCTCACTTTATAGTACAGTTAGAAGCAATTTTATTAAAGTATTTATGATTATGAAGGGCATAATATGGAAATGATCCATCTCTCCTTTTTTCTTCTGATTCATAATACGAGAGCAGGAGTTCAAGCAATAAAATTACCAGCGTGCAAGAGTCAAACAAATGAAAGACGCCACTTTATGCAGCATGCGGGCACCTTATAGAATTTACTATTGTGAGATGTTTAAATGTCAAACGGGGCTGAACTGAAATGCAGTTGGACAGCAGAGTTATGAATGACGTGAGAATGGAGATGCCGTTGCTGCAGTGAGGTACTCGTGGTATGTTTCCTGCCCATGATGTGGACCTGCACCCCTCATCCACCCTGACAGCAGAAGGTCCATCATGCTGGAATTAGAAAGCTGCCCAAGCCTAAGGTGAAATTATGTCATGAGTGTGCAGTTTTCATGTTTATCACTGCCACGATGCAAAATTGGAGTGGCTTGGCCTGAATCCCGAGTTCCTATCTTGAAATGCTAATTACACTAGATATTACTGATAGCACTACTGCTACTCCATACAGCAAACTGCATACCACGAGGTGGTGGGCAATGAATGTGCCAGCGAATCCAGAGGAGAGGGCATTTTTCAAGCCTTTAAACCTCAATATATTCCACCAACCTAAAAGCAAACCCACAATTAGAAACGTAAGACACAAATCATGTAAGGCATTATTCCCTCAACTTTTACATGGAAGTAAAGCTCTCATTCCCTAGATAAGACTTTGGGGCCTCATCTCAATTGGGTAAGGAAGGTGAGGCCAATGCTGGTACCTGAACAACAGATATGGAGAGGTTGTTGCATGCCCACAGTACAAGTCACAGGCAGAAGCTGGACACAGTAGAAAGTGGCATGCTCATTCAGTCAGTAATGCACTTGACTGGTACTAGCATGGAATCAGCATTTGTAGCCCAGTTTTTTAATTCCTGGAGCATTTTTGCTTTACTTTGCATGCAGAAATGAGAGACGTAGTAAATTTCCTCTTGTATATTTGATTCTAGAGGATGTTGTTTGCTTCCTTCCAAAATGTTACACTCCGGAGTTAAAGAGGTAAAAAACTCCAGGCCAGAAGCCATGGCAACATCTGGTATGTAAAATGAGGGACTACAGCCCCTCTGCATGGCAGTTGGGATGCAATGAAGAGTCATCATGGTTGCTACACAGCTCTTTGCGTTTCCTCCTCCTCCTGCTGATTGCTAGGAACTCCCCTGAAGAAAGCAGATAGACTCCCATTTTGTCCCATGGGAAGCTCCGATGAAAGTCCTCACCATGCCTTCTAATACACGGCATGCATTTTGTTACTGGGTGGGGAAATTTATGGTATCTGTTGGCCGCAAGACTCACAAGGACTGACACATGCAAGAAAACAGAGGTGGAGCTCTCAAAGCAGGGAATCCCTCCAGTCTGCTCTATGATTAACATCTGACAGAAATCAGGAGAACGAATGCAACTAGATCAGGTGAAAATCATGATCACAACCACACAAAGCTTTCTTCATTCCTTTAAACCAATAATATGTGTTCAGCTTCTGTATCACAATAGATTTCTTATGAATCTGCACTCTGGAGAAAGAACATAATAAATTCCTGCAGTACACAAGCCAATAGGCTTAGCCTTCAAAGGAAAAAATAAATCATGATGTTTGCATGATAATGCTTTGCTTTCAATGCTTGCCATTTTGCTTTCATTGCATCAGTTTTGTTAATATGTATTTATGCACACTAAAGATTACATAGAAGTCATTCTGCAAAGATAACACACAGTAGGATTTGGAAGGGCGAAATCAAATAATCCCATCAGCTTTGCATTTAGAACCCAGCTAGAAAAAGGGACAAGATCTACAACACCCTTTCTTGTTTACCTAGTGTAATTGCTTTTGAGCTTTCTTGCAAGTGGATTTGCTGAGAAACATGCCTTTCCCTCTAGTAAGGTCTGCTTTCATCCCACTACAAAAGTTCTGTGACCAGAGCCAATAAAGGAGATAGAGTAAGGTAACCTTAAAGGCCAAAGCTCTCAAAATACCTCTGCTAGTTTTTTCCCTGTCCAAAAGAAAACCCTAGTTTCTGATCATCTTTATAAATGACATGACCAACAAACGTCTGGTGGAATAAAAGCAAAATTGTGTATTACAGGCTCACAAAGCTCATAATTACAGTAAACGTTATTGATTGAAGTGCTGTCACTGAAAGTAATTGTCAAAATGTAAATTGCCAAAATGTAAAACTTAACAAGCAGCAGAAAGCAAAATATTTCAAACACACTGAACATTTGGAAAGAGGGAGAAGTGGTATTACTGGTATTTGCAAACATCCACCTTGCCACTCGCCCTACTGCCACTGCAGGATCAGAGTGCCAGTTGGGGATCAGAGGGAAACCAGACCATGCGAGATTTGCTTAGCTTTTTGTAGGAGGCAGCTGGGGGAATAAGAACACTGATAGTCCACATTTCTCCAAAAATCACAAATCCCCATCCAAAGCTCCCAGAAGCCTGCAGGATTCTTTCCACTGACTTCAGCAGGGTTGGATCAAATCCTTATGCGCACTGTGGTTCCTGAGGTTGGAAGTGCTTAAAGCTTACCCTGTTCACGTTTACCGATTTGCTCTGCAGGGAGATGATTTATTTATTGCCTCAAAATTCTTATTCTCTTGTTTAATACAAGTACTTTATCATTGTATTGAGGAGCTCACTGCAGGCAAGAGGGAAGGCAACAATGCCTTCCTTGCACTGGCTCATGAAGCTCCTCTTTCTGATGCAAAGAAGGTGACCTGGGGAAAGCCTTGTGCTGATGACCTGAGGTTAGATCTAAGGAAAACTTGGGACAGGAGAATAAAACAAAACAAAACAGTAGAAGAAGGAGGGGTGACTTAGGAAGAAAAAGAGAAGCAAAGAAAAAGGAGGTGAAGACAGAGATTGAGGTAAATTTTAAGTCCTGTTAAATCATCCTATCAAGAGTAGTGAGTCTGGCAGCAATTTCGAGGTGATCACAAAAACAAGATGCCTCTGACGTCAGAACCTTTAACCAAACATGCCATTTACACTAAGGCTGGCACATAGACAGTCCTTCTTTCTTGATGTGACCGGCAATCCCCTGGTGGGCCTGTATGGCCAGGTTTGGCATCAAGAAGCCTCTCTGGCAAGATTCGGCTTCCAGCAATGAATTGTATTGATGTTCAGCCACATAACAAGTGATCCCCTCTCCTCCAGCTAACCACATGGACTCCTGCATGGATTACATCTCATGTCTGCTAGATTATGGGCTTTGCTCAGCTTAAAAAGATGCTTTTTATCTGCATTGTTAAAGCAAGTGAGAAGGTTCAGGGCAGCAGCAGTTAAAAACATGCTAAGTGCATTTTAGGGCTCTTCTGTCTGGAAAACAGCCAAATGAAAGAGAATCACACAGGTTATTTTCCTATCAAGCCACCCCCACATATATGTTACGTCTGGCTACATTTTGCCAGATAAATAAACTGTATTTATTCCTCAGGCTATTGCCCCTCAGGATTGTTTCCAGGGTTTTCAAATTACATGAGTAACAACATTCTTCTAAGTCTTTGCATCCTCTTCCTAATTAAAACATCTCTCAGACTTATCAAAGTGGAGATATTAGCATTCGAGGCCAGCTACCTTTCCTTCCTAACAATTCCCTGCGTGCCCAGTGAGAATGCTGGGAGAGGGGAGAAAAAAAAAAGGAAAAATAAAGAAAAGAAAAAAAAAAAAAGAGCAAGACAAAGAGAGACAGGCTTTATCTCTTATATCCAAATCAAATCTGTTTTAGCAGGTCTCTTCTAAGCTCCCCCTATCCTTACTGGCCATCACACTATTTTACAAAGCTGTCACTGTATGCTAGATATTTGGCTTCAGGGAAAAAATGATCAAGATGAAAGAATTACCTACTCCACTTCTACCAACCTCGTGAATCATTCATGTTCCTTACCTGAATCACAGCCAGCTGCAGTATCTGTCACATTCTAGATTTAAGCCATGTACAATGTAACATTTACCAATGATCATTCAAAATATTCCATTACCCTCCCCCCCGCCCCTTCAAATACACACATTATATGCTGGCACACGGTACAGGAAAAAAAAAAAAAGGATTTATTGTAGAGTTCAGCCTCTTGCTAAAGTGCCATAGTTTTAGCTGAAAGGTACACAGGTCTCTAAAGACAAGGAGTGACTTTGTTTATGATTTTTCAAAAGCTCTATCTAAGGATCAGAATACAAGTTTCCCCTGGACTTGGTTTTAGATTCTCAAGTGAAAACTGCGGAAACCAGGAGTAAAGAAGCCTATACCAGTGGTCAGACTAGTAGAAGACGCCTTACCAAGAATGCTTATTTACCAATGTTTTTTACCAATGGTTTTGGCTACGCAAAATCACATCTAAAGCTCACAGAAGTTGCTGGGAATGCTTCACATTCACTTTGCTAACTATTTACATTCAGTCAGCAGAATCTGCATGAAATTTTATATCTTGAGTAACAGAAAAAAAACAGTACTCTGGAGCAAACTGTGTACATCTCACTGTCCCCATTTAAAAATCAGGTGTACATCCTCACACCTCTGGCATCGACAAACAAAAATCACCAAACGAAACAGACATTGCTTCAAGGCTAATTAAGACGTCATTAACTAAGTTGCTGACACACTTGCCAAATTTCAGCAGTAAAGGTAAAAGTATAAAGAATAAATTCTGAACCACCTCAAATAAATTTTGAAGTGATCCAGCAGGTCAATTCTACCCTGAGGCTTTTGTGTCAGTGCTGAACACGTTACTCCTGCCAGCACAGGTCTCATCAAGGCACTGCAGGCAGAGCAAGGCAGTACGTATTCTGCTACCCAAACCTTTATTGCAGTAATGGGATTACAGGGAGGATTGGTTCAAAGATGAAATAAAGTGTTCAGTTAAAGCCATTAAAAATAGTTACTTTGCTGTCAGATTATTAATGGTCTGTCATAATATTCTTAGAGTTGATTATAAAAAGTATATTTCTGTGTAGTCAGAGCACCCTTCTGTCAGACACTGTGGTAAATGAAGATCCAGCAATAGAATCGCTGTCACCGCACAGAAACACTGCCATCTCTTGTTGATCACCAGGCAGACACCCAAATGCAGTCAGACATACACTCAGAATGTGGCAAACACAGGTTAGCTGTTTTAAACCTTAATGAAAGAGACTTTCTCTAACGTAGCTTTATCTCACCTTTCACGTAAGGACACATGTTGTTCAGCGAACACCGGATAATTCATTAAGCCATGGTAACCCGCTTTTGAGCCAGAGCTCAGTTGAAACAGATTTCTTTTCTTCCAGACACCCAATTTCAGTATTTCATTGCTGTAGCACTAGAGACTTCAGCAGTTACTCCCGATACCTGCAACACAAAAGCAGATTTAGTGCTCGGAAACCTCTGAAAAATGCAGTATGAAATGCTACAAAGCCTAACGCATTTTCTTCATGTAAAAGTTGACGCTAAGTTTCCTGTAGAAGCATTGAACAAAGCAGCACATCCCGAGCAGGTGCTCGTGTCCCCGTGCCACTGAGTGCCAAGACCCTGTCCTCAGGCTTTCCTGCTGAAAAACTTCACCCCAGGCCCACAGTGGCCGTGGGAGAAGGGTATGGGCAGCAGCACAAACTGTAGTTCTTCTGAGACTGTAGAACACAGATTTCTAGTGAAAACTCTAGCACCTCACTCACTGGAAATGAATAATTTCTTTCATACTCTTTGTGAGCCAGTTGATAGCTTCTTTTCCCCCTGATTAATACCAGTAGGATCATGGTAAGGGCAAGAGTAGATTTCCTGCCTGGGCTGGTTAATTTCCATGATTATTTTGCAAGGCATCTGGGTCTGCTGCTGAGGCATCCGTGTATTCATTATACTTCAGTGGCACATAATGAAGGCCTAAATGAATACTGCAAATTTGGGGATTCTAGTTCAGTGGGAATAAGAAATTGTGTCAATGGAACAAGTGACCTGTTCCAAATTTCTGTTATGATGTATGGAAGAAATTAAAAATATATCTATTAAGGAAAATTGAAAGACTGCAGCCATTTTAAAATGGTATGCCCTTGAAACAGAGAATAAGATAAAATTGTTCATGCACTTCAGGTAAGACTCCTACTATATCAAACAAAGACTATGTTAAATCCCATATCCCAAAAGTAAATCCAAATAAATACCACAGATTCAGTTCCTGAAAGCCAGGGTATTTTGATGATACTCACCAGGCCCTGTCTGTGTTGGAAGAAGCTATCAACAAATGCTCACAACGTTGTGCTGTTGGCCAAAAATTCACAAAGATTCTGGTTTCCAGGCCCTTCTGAACATGCATATGTGGTTCTGGCAAAATGTCTGGTTTTAAAATGTTGGGGTTTTAGGAGTATTTAACACTTGGAAACAGTGTTAGTAGGCAGATTTCAAAGGAAAACAAAGCTTGTTGATGGCAGACACCATAAATCACAGGTTGCTGATGATTTCCTGAGGAAGGAAACCACCACAAACAGAAATAAATTTACCTCTTCCGACACCATTTTCCTCATGCCTTAGACGGCAGCCTGCTCCCGGATCTTGCAGAGCTCTGTGTTTTAATACACAGCATTAGATAACCTGTCACGTCTCACTCTATTTCTTTCCATCAGCCCTACAACAACCCCACTGCAGCTGCAGATGGAGCATGGGCTGCCCAAGGCACCCATTTACCTCAGGAGTGCCTTGCTCATGTCCCCCCCTCCTCAAACAGGCCCGGCATGCAGCCTGCCCCTGCGCGGAGCACAAAATGGCCGCCAGCCTTGTGGTGGGGCCTACCTGTGTGCAAATCCCTTCTGAGCCCAAATCCTCAGCAGGGTGCCCAGAAACCTTGACTCACCACAACAAAATTCAAACCAAAAAATGGCCTCAAGCCAGAGTCCACCAGTGCCCCATGTCGGCTGTGTGCCTATGAGCTGTGGGCATAGCTGGTGGGACAGCCTGCTCACTGCTACCAAGGGGAACAGGGTGTTGAAATGTGTGAATACAAAATGCTTGTCTTTTGTGTTCCTCTGCCTTCACATTTTACCTCAAGGAAGCACGAACTGCTTCTTGTTACTATAAACTGCAATTAACTGTGGAAAATGACATTTTTTAAGTCATCTTTACTGACATGTCTTAACCTCCTTAATACACATGTAATTCTTATCTCCATCTTGCAATCCTATTAACTTGACTGACATCACAGCAGCACCAGGGAATCCTCACTCCTCCCGCAGTCCTTCAGACATGCATTTCTCCACCAACCCCTAAAAATCAACCTGAAGTCAGGGGGCTCTGTGTGAAGGGATTGGCTACAACATCATCCAAATGGGGCTGAGGATTCCCCACCTTAGAAAAAAACAAAGAGGCTATATAGAATAGAAGGAGTGCCACTACTCCAGGTCTATGTTATCAGTCAAACTGACAATTAAATACCCTGTGGAGGTCTGCTTACCTTCTAACACACCAAGCAAAGAGGATCCATAATTTTGGGGACCAAGAAATGATCCGGCAGGCTGAAGCTGACAGGTCAAACCACTTACTCAACTGCAAAGGTATATTAAGACCCACAAGCAGAGAGGGCTTGGTTCACTAAAAAAAAAATAAAAAAAAAAATTGGTTCACAAGAAGGAGCATAATGACTTCCAGTGAAGCTATTCCTGAAAGAAAATTCAATTTAAGAATAATATGCAGATTTCTTTTTCAATACCAAGCTAGTCAAACACTAGGAGAAATGGCCCAGGAAAGCAATAGGTTATTTGTGTCTTCAAGTCAAGAATAAACACTTTTATGGATTTATGTAGTTAAACAAAAGTTATCAGGCTCCATGCAGGTCTTAGTGAATGAAATTCAGCAATCTGCAGTATGCAGAGGCAGGAGTAATGGCTTCTGCTGGCTGCAGGAGCCATGGGTTGATACCACAGCAGTGCTCCAGACAGTGGCTCCCATTCAAACTCTCTTCCCATCACTTGGGCTCACCGTGCTGGGGTGGGTAAAACAGGGCATCTTCCAATCCACCTTGCCCCAAATCCAGATCTGAGGCCATGCAGTGACACGTGCTGGAACTGCATGCTTCATAAAAGCACTCATGACCCCAGCTGAAATGCTCATGTAGATGTACCTAGAAACGCTTTCAAAATGGAAATGAATTAGAACTGTTTGAATTAGTCTCTGTGAATAATTTAGCCACTATATTTTGCATTAATTGTTGAATAATTTATTCACAAATACATTTTCTCCATTATTTGACCTCTGCTGCAGAGTAATGAATGCTATTTGGCAAATAATTTACTGTACAATATTTATATGAATACATTAATTCTGAATATATTTTCCTATTACCCCATTACTTCAAAATTCAGCTTTCTTAACCCCTCTTCTTGCTGTTTGATCTCAGCACAGACAGCAGTTAGCCCTCTTCTCTAAGGGAAGGGTCATTCCTATTGTGTAGTCTGGTTCGATCTAATTCATGCCTCTGTACACATTCCAAAATATTTCAGCCTGTTCTCAGCATGTTCTCTCTGGATGAAGTCTGGAGACTGGCTGCAATAAACATGGCGATGTGCAGGAGAGCGCATTAGTGGCTGGCTGGATGCAGGAAGCAGCAAGCATGGGAAATATTTAGACAGTTTCGGGGGATTATTTTTTTTAAAAGGCATCTGTGCATATACAAAATCTCAGAGATTTGATAGGGACTAAATATATAATGCTGGGGCTTTCAGGAAAACCGTTTGCTGAAATACTGTTCTTACCCAAACACCAGGCCAGCCAATTTTGTACTGTTACAGTCATAGTCTAGGAGAACACTTCCACCCCTGGAATTGTTCAAGGCCAGGTTGGATGGGGCTTTGGGCAATCTGATCTAGTGGAGGGTATCCCTGCCAATGGCAGGGGAGTTGGAACTAGATGATCTTTACAGTCCATTCCAAGCCAAACCATTCTATGATTATACAATACTATGGACAAAAAAATCATGCTGCCTTATGGACATCTTGTTACTTCAGTATTTATGGTAAGCAGGTGCATTACTGGCTGCAAATATCTGCTTGAAATACATGTAATAAACACGCTCCTCTGAAACCTCTCTGAAAACAACCTTTGCTCTCTCCTTTTAGAAATCAGCAATGTACCAACAGCAAGAATTTAGGCTGGATTGAATTCTTCCTTCAAGACAGCTACAGCAACAGAGAAGCAGCAAAGCACTGCATTGCAAGTTCAAATACAATGAAAGCATTAAAATACCTGGACAACATGTAGCTGAAAGGCTATTTGGTTCACAGATTTATGCTAAACATATCAAAGTTATTTTTTCTAAACATGCTTCCATGACTTTGAATTCAGCAGTTATATTACACAAGGCAAGTGGTGAACACACAAGCCCTGCACCAGCCCTGTGGTGTGAGGGCTTTATGGCCTAGAGCTAACTTCGCTGCAATTCCTAGAACCAAGCAATACAGCAGCAAAGCTGGGGAGAAGTTCAGCAGGATTTCATCACCTTTAATTTGCCACTTTTTAATGAAAAGTTGAAGTATTATAAAAATCTTTACTGCTAAATTTGCTTAGCCAAATCATCAGTTAAACACAGTAGTCCCCCGCTATTTTCAATCAAAATGACAGCTGATTTTTATTATTATTATTATTTTTTTTTTTCTGGAGGAGGACAGCATCTTGGACATAAATATTTAACGAAACCGATCAGTGTAAACATGAAGACTGGTAATTTTGAGCCACTTCTACATCTAACTGGACCAACTGCTTGTTGGGCTGGCACTGGCAGATGTGATCTGCTGTGTTTGTAAATCAATCAACCATCTGAGACAAGGAACACAATTGAAGTGATTCTCCCTCTTCTAACCCCTTTTTCAGAGTGCTGTGTGAAGATACTGAAGAGCTCATCCATGCTGCTAAAACCTACTCAGTGGCCTACTGTTCTCCACCAGAGAAGGAAGCACAGGAAAATCCTTGTACTCTGCAATTTAATACCACCATTGTGGATTGAAACACCTCAGACTGCACCTCTGGGAAAGGGTATAAAGAAGAGACAGAGCACTGTGTACATTTGGGATGATTTCATCTCCTTCATCCAGAGAGTAAATGTTGCCTGAGACAAGACCTTTATCCTGCAGGAATTGTATATATTCTTTGCCTTTTTTGTACCTTTTCCATTCCATGCTGTGTCCTGACCAGAGAAAAACAAGAGTTTCCTTTTTTTTTTTTTTTTTTTTTTTCTTTTTTTTTTTTTTTTCTTTTTCCCTTCCAAATGTAACTATTTTTTTCCCCACTCTCCCATTTCCTGTGGGGAACAAAACCAGTCCTTCTGTAGCAGAAGCACATTCTGGAGAAGGCTTGCTTATACACTGCCTAGAGACATGAAACGGAAAGAGAACCATAAAGCTGTAAACTGTCACTGCAGTTCATCCAAGATGATTAGATGCTTCTTTTTGGAATGGAATGGAATTCCCTTTCCATTTCAATAACAGGTCAGATAATGTATTCAAGTTCAGATGGAAAAGAAAAACTTACCTATCCCATGCAAACTCATTGTAGATGGACTTGGTTGCAAGAGGGGTTTCTCAGCTTGCAGCCAGCTCTGAACATAATCACACGGTAACTTGGAGACCCATCTGCAATACGACTCCTTCTACTTATTAGAGAGTACACAATTAGATGATGGATCTTGATCTTCACACAATGGCAGTCAGCTGTATTTTTAATTTATTTTTTCTCTCTGTGCCCTGTTTCTCTAATCTTTGTTACTTCAATTTTAATTCATCATGTCCATTATTCCCTTCTAAACAATTTATCTTTTAACTTATTTGTGGATAGAGGAGCAGAGAAGGGGAGGAGGAATTTGCCACTCTCATTTTTGCACCCGCTTGCTTACACATACAGGGTGCTCCTTTTTCATGATCATTCTCTTATGTCTCTTTCAATTATAGGCAGTTTTCTTCAAAATGCCATCTCTAAGTAGCCTCACAAGGAGGGCATAGCTGCTTTTGTTCCCAACATTCCTCTCATCCAAAGATACCATTTAAAGGTTTCCCTTATGATTTAGTGATGCTCTTCCCACAAAACAGACTACCTATTGTCATCCATCTGGGAGATTTCTCATTCCCCAGAAAGTATTTTTTTTTTCTCAGTTATAATACTCACAGCTGCATTTGTTGGAAAAATCACACCACTGGCAAAGGCCAAAAGACAGGTGGCACTTAGATGAGATACAGGTCTTGAGATAGCCCAGTAGAAAGGGATACACTTCACTGACAAAGAATTCTTTTCTTACAGTTGTGCAGTCTAACTTGCTCACAATCATAGCTACAAATGATGCACTGATTTCTATCTCTGGATCTGTGGATAGCATATGAGTAGGAAGTCCTTAACTGAGACCCCTGTCTGGAACATAAAATATTCCTTGTTCTAAACCAGAAATGACTGCAGAGGAGTGAGTCTGTTTTGGCTGGGTTTACTTGACCTGAGTACACACACATATTGCCAATGGCCAGTGTGACATCACATAACATCTCATTCCACAGTAACCAGAAAATACACTCATCTGCTTCTTCACCTGGCACATGCAAATCATGGACTAGGACATTCATTTAGTAAGCAGTCAGAATTACCTAGCTCTCATTTTTAACTACCTACTTCTTTTTCAGCTTTGCTTTTTGAAGATGCTGAGGACAAGGAGCCACAAGTCTCTCCAACAACTTTCTTCCTGCGTTGGAAGGTCAGGATGCCCTTGGTACCAATTGGATTGACACAGGAGTCTTCCCAGCACCCAACATTTATTTCTCCTTTCCACATTTGTCTATGTCCTTCCTTGTTCTCCCATAACTCTATCACCTGGGATGGTTTTGACAATTCTTTCCTACATGCTCAATCTGATTTAGTTTCCTTATATTTCCCCGGGGACTTGAATTGCTGTTCATGCCCCATTTAGTTTTCTTTTAGAGAGAACACTGCTCAGTGTAAATGTAGTGTCCTTAGCCCCAGGAACATGAAGAGGAGAGTAGAGCAATTTCAAGGCTGCTCAATTTCTTTGGCTCTTACTTTGTTGCCTCACCTACTGCTCTTCAAGAAGTATCCTTCACTAGACCTACAGAATTTAGTCAGAGCACCTATTTGATTTCTCATTTCATGCATTCTTTGCATTGTCTGCATGAAAACATAGTCTAGTCCCCTTGCTCTCAGCAAGACATCACACATTTCAACTACACAATCACTCCTTGGGATAAAAAGGAAGGAAGGAAAAGTCTTCAGGCAAGTAAAGAGCATCAAGCCCTATAAAAAATTAGAGATGTTGTTTCTTAATAACCATTGACTACCTGTGAGAGCAGTAGTTCCTTTTGTGCCCTTACGAACAACTTTTTTATTTCCCCCCCCCCGCCCCTTTTTTTTTCTGGCCACCAAATGGTCAGCTGACAGGGTAGCAATGGCTTCTCACAATCTTCAGTGACACAGGTACTACTGAAAGCAGTGGGATCAAATGTTTTGCCCATGTCCTAGAAGCACTGAGACTAGAAATGCAGATCTTCAAAGTCCCAGTTGATTTTCCAAAGGTACATGCAACTTGCATTGTTCTTTGGACTGGCCTTTTCCTCTCTGGTTCTTCTGCCTGGTCTACTGTTTGGTTTGCTTTTGTGATACAGCAAACACCTAGAAACCCCTGCAATGGATCTCATTAAAGAGGCTTAATTACAAATGCTCTGATTTCCCCTGATGAAATTTCCTGATCCAAGAGGGGAACTCAACATGCAGCCTTATAATAAATACCAAATCAGTAACATTGGAGTGTTCTCAAGTATGGCCAGTCCCCCACTACTCTCAGTTGCTCTGCCAACAGTGCAAACCACTGGTGTGAATGAACAGGATTGCAGCATTTCAGAGAAGTACTTGCTTGTCTCACAGGCAAGCTTTAGAAATGTAAACGTGTGTAGGAGGATCCATGCTTCAGGCTGGCTCCTCAAAACAGAACAACTTTTAATTAATTTTTTTAAACATTGCCACAGGCTCCTCTTAAATTGATGAGAAGTACATTCCAATTTTCTTTACAGAAAAGCATTGTATATTACACTTAATCTGATTAGGTAGAAAAAAAAAGAAAGCCAGCTGTGCTCCTAAGAGCTTTAAATATCTCCTTTTAAACAGAGAACACTGTTTATATCAATTCATTTGAATATGTGGTAAAACACATATAAGTGATCATTTTAAAATACCAGATAACTATTTTATCATTGCAGTCCCCTCATTATGAAGACACCTTACAGTAAAAAAAAAAAAAAAAAAAAAAAAGCAAAAACTGCTGTCACCAAATTGTAATTTACTGACTCTGAAAGTGTTAAAGAATTAAAGCAATAGAGATTTAAGATTATTCACCAAGGAAATGAGCCTTGAAACCTGTATCACAATGTATTTGGTTACAATTTCATTTCTGAGGGAAATGATATTAAGAAAAAAAAAAATCACATACATAAATCTTTTCAAATAAGGAAAGAGATACCGGGGAATCAGGATGAGATTATCTTCCTGGCCATTACTTCCATCCAGAGGACTTTATTTTGCAAAGCAGTTGAATAACCTTACCCACAAGAGCAATGAAAAGCCAATTCATCACTTTAGATCAATGGTCCCAGTTGACTTAATTGAGCCTTAAAAAAGGCCCCTGGGGTTAGACCATGACGGTGAAGGCTGCCCTGGTTATGGCATTTGGGCAAAGCGAGGACCAGAATCCCAGTTCAGCTCGTTTTCAACTTCACTATACCACATGCCTGTTAGCTAATGAAGAAAGTGTGAACATCAAGACTGGTAATGAGAGAGATGAAATTGTAACCCAGCCTTGTAGTGTGGGTATTTGTCCCACACAAACAAAAATAAACCCAACATTTAGCTAATGACTCTGACACAATCTCCTCTATGAGATAAAGACCAGTGCATGAGGGGATATTAAAGAGAAGGTTAAAAATATGCACAGCTACAAGTAGCCATCAGTGTTTAGGAGGTGAATAGGGGCACTACCTGACCAAGCTCTGCGTGTTGTAGCAGGATGCAGTGGACTGAAACTAAAAAGAGATAAATTGTAATTTGTATTATGTAACATGACTAAAAGGAGGATGGAATGGAATGGAATGGAATGGAATGGAATGGAATGGAATGGAATGGAATGGAACAGTTCAATTGTAAAGGACCTCCAAAGATCACCTAGTCCAACTGTCTTATCAGTAATCAGTAAGGAAATGGAAAATTTTGCCAAATGATTTACAGCCATCCAAAGGAAGACAAAGTACTTACAAACGTGTAATGCCAAGGACAATGCTTCACTTTTGGAACTGGCTGGACAGTGGCATTCAGGAGTACTTTGTCAGCTCTCTTATTTGTTTCTTGCTGGTGGCCTCTGTCACCTGATATTCAGAAAACCAAGGAAAGGTTGTATTTTGTTGCTGCTTTTATATTTTTTTTCTTTCCCAATACCCTATGAGCCACAAGAGCTAAGGCACTTTGGGGAATCTGGTGTCAGCTGGAGAACTCTTAGGATAAATATTGCTGCAAAGAGCAGAAAATCTGGACCCATTTCTACACTCACAGCCACACCCAAGCTCTTAGTAGTTTCTTCAAAGTCAACTTAAGGCAAGACTCTAAGCAGCCATGCACAGTATGGTCAGCAAGTTCACACCAAACAGGCTATCAGATCACCTTATAAAGCACAATACCCAGTTAACAAGATGTCCACATTGCTATATATACTTTATCCAGCACAAAATGATCCATCAAACCTTATCATCTTTACCCCAAAGATCAATAGGAAATAAAAATAAAATAGGAAAATAATATGAGCAACAAAATAGGAAATAGGAAGATAACAGCCTACATTCCTGGAAAAGCATGGTGTAAACAGCATAGGACATGTAATCAGCCTGGCCCTGCTCATTCAGTGAGATCCTCTGATCGTACACTTACAGAGCCAACTCCTGCCCTTTAAAGATTGTACCATTTATCTCATTCCAGAAGCAATCCACCTTCTAAAATCATGTCCTACCTACTAAAATCATGAAATTCTAGAACATTCAAACCTCCCCATACAGAGTTTTAATCACTTCTATTTTGAAATTCAAATTGGGCATAACACTTGAGCACCTACAATTATTTCTGATAGTGAAGATTTCCATTAGGATAGGGAACTTTACATACATCAGACAGAGAAAAAGATTCAGGGACCAAAAATCTGAAAACATATAGTCTCTGATTCAAAATAAGATTCACAATTTCAGCGATGAAAATAATTAACTACAGGAACATAGGAATGTGATGGATTTCCCACCACTTTATATCAGAATTGGATGACTTTCATCAGGGCCTGCTGTAGCTCACATGCAAGTCACATGCAGCAAGTAGGAGTTATCAAATGACATTTTTCATACTGTGTTATACATGACATCCAAACATATGCAATGACTTCCTTGGTTTTTATTTAAAGAAAAATTGCAATTGTTACGATACGCAGTCCATTTAGAGGCTTTATCACAGAATAAACTTTAAAGGAGGAAGTGATGTTGTTAAACAACAGAGCTCAGCTGAAGACACCTGTGCATGTCATACAGCTAGTTTTAAGATTAAGATGTAAAATTGGTATGTCGATATCCTACTATCATTCATGATTCAAAAATCAGCCAGTAGGACAGGAACCAAAATAACAAAGGTATGAGCTGTAACTGTATCACTAGGCACCCTTTATGCCTCTAATAAAATACTGGAGCTTAGTTTCTGCTTTCTGCTGGGGGGGGGCGGGGAGGGAGGATGTGATAGTACTCTGATTGATGTTGCAGTGCAAAGCAGAGAAGCCTCATCTGCAGATAAAAGAAACATAAGCTCTAATGAAGACATGCTTAAAAAAAAAAAAAAAAAAAAAAAAAAAGAACCCCCTCCCAGTCTAATAGCCTTAAGGCATCTTAACTAAAATGTCTGAGAATGAAAACTGATCTGTTTAATTAATGCTGAGCTCTAATCGTTAACAGCAATTACATAACAAAAACTATCTCAAGACAGGGATTCATGTACTAGGAAATTAAATACAGTAGACAAAACAATAATTAAAGAGCTTCTGGAACATTGCTTCTAGAACAGCATCTAGTACATTTACATTTCTGTAAATGCAGGCCTGTATCCTTCAGCTGGGGCACAGAAGAACCATCGGGGCTGGTGATCTGCATGATGCTGGTCTTCCAACAGTCTGTGAGGTGCACTGCTATGTTTTGCTTCTGTGCATGTGAAGCCAGAAGCAGCCATTTCCCATGGTTAAAACTGGTTTGATCTCACTGGTTCAAAAGTTAGGTGACCATTGCTACTTTTGAGAGTAGCATGAGCCACAGCAGAAGGAATTAAAAGGCATCAAATGAAGTCAGGAAGTAACAAGCTTAGAATAAACAGAGACATGTACTTCAAATACTGCAGAAAGCTACAGATCCTACAACCGAAACCCATTCCAACAGTGACTGGATAAAGGGGTGGTATATCAGCATCATCAATACAAAAACATAGTACTTCTGACTTGGAAGTCGGAGCTGCAAGTGGCAAAAAAACAGCACGAAGACTCAGGAAATACTAAATGACTGCCTTGTTCCTGTGGCCTAACCCTTTTCTGTGGCTACTGCTGGCACACAAGGCACAGGGCCCTCCTAAGGCCACCCTTTTATTTAGAGATTTGGAGGGAGGGCCTGCCTTTATTATGTCCCTCCAAATCTCTCTCTATATATATTTATTTTTTTGTTTTGTTTTGTTACAACACGTCAGAATTCACTATAACGATTTCAAAAGGCTGGAATACCATGGTTACTTACTTGGCAGATTTATGCAATTTCTTGGCAAATGGCTAGCACTGTGGCCACCAGCCTTGACAGCAGCACATTTTCATCCCAACTGCACCTTGAGGTCTTTGCCTTCTGCTGGGGCAAGTACTGGAGATGCTTTTCACGTGGCAGAGGTGACTGCTGCCTCGACAGCTGTGGCAAGTTCTGCTCTCCAGGAAGGGCTGGAACTGCTGACTGCCTGCAGCTAAAATGATCGCATCTCTCCCTTGCACCATAACAGATAATGCGTGATTATTGGGCTCCTGCAGTCTTGGCTCCCTGAGCTATTTTCAAAGGAGCGCATGGATCTGCTGGAGCAGCAATCTTCACTCCCAAATAGCTGCAGCGCTCCCTGGCTCTCCCCTTTGCCTCCAATACCTTTGCTCCCAGTTGCTGCTCCCTCCTTTAAGTCTAATTGGATGGACTGAGCCATCCAAAAGCAAATCCAAACGGATCATTTTCTTGTCTGACTCGGATTTCTGCAACGTGCGAGGCGTACACCTCCTGCTGCCTGGTGTTCCCCCAGCATCGAACCGCAGCAGTGCCTCCAAGAGACACAACATTTGATGTTATCAAGAAACTCTGCTGGGCTGCTGTGGCTGATGAACTCCCCACAAAGCAGCCGCTCCCACCCAACCTAACGCACAGCCCAGGGTTAGCTTGCTCTTTCCCTTCCCAGCTCCCACAGATGCTTGCTCGATTTAGGTCATTTGGTCAGAATCGTCTCAGCTCACTATGTAAAGAAAGGAACAGAACAGACCCCCTTTCCCTCCCTCCCTGGTTATATTTTCTCCCCACTTTCCACAAAAAAAAAAAAATGAGAGCAGAATTTGGCTCAGTCCACCTTCTCCCTTCTGTCTCCTGCTCCCCGCTCACAAAAGCTTCCCTTTGTCAGATTTGTTGGCCTGTGACTGACAAGCAATTACAATAAGTAATTTCATTTCAGTGGAAGATAATAAAACGTGATACCATAACTACCCACAGAGCCTCCAAAGTATTCATGTTCACTCTAATAACCTGGCGAGATGCTGTTAATCTTGACAGAGGCTGCCCAGCAGGTGCCAGGGAGCTGAATCTTCATATTCCTTCACTGTTTGCTGATCCTTCCACAGGGAAAGCTCCAAGCTGTTAAAATGCAATGGCCCTGCTCTACTTTTTAATTACATTTAGTTTATTAGAGGCACAGTCAGATGCATAACTAATCCTGGAGCCTGCCCTGCCTTGCTGAGGAGAGAGAGGACGGTCTGGTGCAGTCAGGTTCAGCCTCGTGGAGCCGCTTTCCTCTGGGACACGGAGACACAGGGAAAGGAATGTGCAGTGCAGGGGGAGCTCTGCTGTTTTCCAAAGCTGATGGTTTTTACTAATACTTTCCTCCCCTGCCTGGAGACCCCTTCAGTGCAGGCTGGTTTTGTTTTCCACTGTTCTTGCTGAAGTACAGATTGGTGCTGCTTTGTCCCTTCCATTCAGCCCGTCTGTCCCCTCAGGAGCAGAGTGCAAATGGGATGTGTGCAGGCAAGGGGACGGGGGCACCTGGTACTGAAGAATTACAGACATCTCCCTTAGGAAAGCTGCATTTACCAATCCTATGGAAATAATGCTGCCTTTCCCTGAGATGCCTCCCAAAGGTGCACATCAGCACGAGAGGAAGGGCAGGGAGAAAGGAGAAGAAAGGCAGTGGCAGTGACTGCCTTCGGAGGCCACTGCTGCTCTTCTCAGCTTTCTGCTCCCCCTTGGAAGCACAGGGGGAAATCAGGGCCTTTTGGCCAAGCGCCAGGCATGTATGGCTCCTCTGCTCCCAGGTGTCTCACTGGCTGTTCTGTATGGCAGACCCTAGATCTCTTAGCTGAGAAAGCAGCACTTGTACCACGAGCACCTCAGTGTCCTGACCTTAAAATGGCGATGCTCATTCCTCCTCAAAAGCCTGCTTACTTCTCAGGCCATGCATCGCTTTGGTGCACAAGCAAGCCGTGGCCTCCCTTTCTGAGCAAGCAGGATCCCACCCTGCTGCCAGAGCAGAGGCTAAACCGCCCCACTCAGCATCCTACAGCACTGCGGAGGGGAGGATTTAATGCACGTGAGCTGCTGAGTCCGGCGTGGAGCTCACAGAGAGAACAGCGCTCTGAGTGGTGGCCTTCCCAGAGACCAGCCTGACCTCCCCGACACCATGCAATGCAGAGAGGGCAGCAGAGAGAGGGCACCGAGTTTGGCTGGACATGTTTCCACAGCATCGATGGTAGCTGTTGGCTTTTTCTGACATCTCTACTTTCAAAATTTCTGTAACCAGAAGTACATCATAACAGAGGTAAGATAGCAAAGATCTCTTTGGGTGGTTTGAGGACTAAATTGTTGTAAGGATGTGTCTTTTAGAGAGGGAAAGCCAGACGAACTGCTCCCAGCCAAGGACAAAAGATCTAAAAGGCCGTTGCTAACACTTCCAATTGCTAAGCAAGAGTCCAGCTATAAGATAAATTGAAAGACCATATTAAAATCCACCTGGCTGCTGTTCTGTAGTTCCTTGTTCTTGTTAAATCCACGATTGTTATCGTGTTCCAAGCTCTTAAGAAGTAAATGAAATGCTTAGAAATACTCTGAAGGAGATTACAACAACAGTGATAGGACTGTCTCCACCTTCCAAACGTGAAGATGTAACATGAAGATATAACATGAAGATCTGTATCCACCAGTGGGTGGGTTCCAGAATAAAACCTGCACTATTAAGCTCTTTGGAAAGAAAGTTACACAGGGCCCAGGTCTGACTTCTTTCCAAACCAGGGAGTGGAAAAGGCAAGAACGTCACTTCTGTCTTCCATTCTTCAACCAGTATATCTCTAGACCCTGCCGAATTTGGGTGGAACTCGGTATTCATGATGGAGAACACTCCCATGAAGCACACTGCATGGACGTCTCAGAGAGTTCATTCCTTTGCTCTTCTGTCATTTCTTCACAGCTGGATGAAGCTTTGGAAGGGAGGCGTAATACTTAATTTGAACATAGCTGAGCTGTGGTTTTCTCCAAATAATGCTCAAAGCAAAAGATAGGAGATGTTCCTGGTATTGTTTGGAAATCTACTTATCTTACAACTTTAGACATACTGCCCTTTAATCCAGAGGGCCTTCCTGAGTTTACATAGTGAAAATGGGAAAAAAATGAAATTCTGTATTTTTGAATAGTGAGAACATGGGAAATAAATAACCTTGGGCTTTCTCTCCTCCAAGAAGAAAGGTGATATAAGAGCAAGCTAAGTGCAGCTGACTTGTCTGGATTCAGAAATATGGTCCAAACCAACAAGAGAGCCTCTTGCATAAAATAAAAAGGTCAAGAGTATAAAGATGTGATCTCGCTGGGGGAAGAGAGCCAAGAAAACAGTTCGCTATTTAAAGAGCTGATTAAACAAAATA
This sequence comes from Oxyura jamaicensis, assembly GCF_011077185.1. Taxonomy (NCBI): domain Eukaryota; kingdom Metazoa; phylum Chordata; class Aves; order Anseriformes; family Anatidae; genus Oxyura; species Oxyura jamaicensis. The sequence goes on along the minus strand of NC_048899.1, from coordinate 7,061,370 downwards.
TAATTAGGGCTAACTTGGCCCCTTTCCCAGAGTTCATAAACCCACACAAGGAATCTCCTCTGGGGGCAGTACAGCCTGACGTGTGCCTTATTTAAATCAGGCCATTTAAATAGCTGACCTTTTTTAGTGTTGGCTTCTGCTTGTCCATACACCAGCACCTCTTTCTGCAGCTAACCTTTGAAATTGCAGCCTGCCTGCTTGTGTCTCCCACACCGGTAGTCACAGCGCTGACGTAGCAGGAGCCAACTGAAGAAACCAGAACTACAAAAGAATGTGAAGTTCCAGGAAACCCTTTGCTGCATTTTTATTTCCTCTGTCCCATTTGCCAAGCAATGCCCTGGCTTACATAGCCTCAGAGGACTGGGTGAGCTCAGCTCTCTATAGACTGAAAATCCCAAACTGAAAAGACAAAACTAACTTTTGAGGGTAGCTTTGTGCAGAGCTAATCCAGGTGGTGATCTGGCCTGTTGTCATCAAGCTTTCAGGCTCTCCAAAGCCTCGTTTTGCCTTCAGCAGCCTGATGTGCTCCCTGCTGGACTGGTACCAGTAACCCATTGCTCTGCTAAACCTGAGAAACAGATTTTTAGCAGCAAATTAAATCACTTGGGCACAAACCCAGCCTAACCTGTTTCACAGCTTCCAGGCAGGTGGCTTGCATTTTATTAGCCCATCGCTCAGGTAGAGTTGGCTTTCCATGCCAGCACTGACCATACGGACATGTCATGTTTCTTTGTCCTTGGATGGAGCACAGGGAATTCATCCACTGAAAATAAAAAAAAAAAATCACATCAGAAAAGCACCTGCAGGCTCATCACCATGAAAGCCAAGAGAAATAATGGGAGAAGAGTGGGATGGAGAAGCTGTAACTGCTTTTCTCTGTCTAGAAAACTCACTATGGTCTGACTCAAAACCCTTGAAGTCAGCAAGAGTTTTTGCATTGACTGCAGGAGGCTTTGGATCAAAATTTGATTTGGGAAGGAAGAATTGCAGCTATCAAGGGCTTTCATTAAAGTAAAACAGTGATTACAGAATAAGTGCTAGAGTTAACAAAAGAACAAATGATGGTGCACTGCTTGGCGAGACATGTATGCTTATCCTGCACAGTAAGTTGTACAGTAGACACCTCCCTTCCAGGTTGTTTGGATGCTTTTACTTTATTTTAATTTGTCTCAAGGTTTATTTGCAGGAGAACGATGTAAATTCAGCAAGCAATCTCCCAGAGATGCACATAGAGAGTGTAAAATACTCTCTATGTCCATTATACTGTCCATTCAGTAAGTCCAAAAGCTAGTCAAATATGCCCTCCCACTTCTTTACAACACTGCAAATATTTTCTGAGTTCTTGATTGAAATATATGTAATTATACCGATTTTAGTCTGAATTGATACTCCTCCACATATTCTGCACACGCGGCTGTTCCTACAGTCTTCAGAGAAACACTACTGTCAGACATTTTCAGAAGCAGGGAGTGGACACAGTCCTAAACAAACAGACCAGTTCCAACAAACTGGTGTCGAACGAGGCTGATGGAGAGAAGGAGTGTTTGCCTTTTTGTATCACAGACCCTGGGAAATGTCTGAGGAGCCTTTATTATCCCCATCGCAGCAGGCAGCGCAGATGGATCTGTGAGATGGAAGGCCATGAACGAAACGCACATCTATATTGTGGAGCTGCCCAAGGCCAAAGAATAACTCACAGCAGCTTTACCAGACCTGCTGGATTTACCGCTTGTTTCTCTATCCCTCCTGTATGAAATTCCTTTGAATTGTATCTGTTGCATGTCTGGACCAGAATGTCCACATGAAAACTGACTCTCCTGGCTAGCAGCTCCTCATCCACTTAGGCGTCCTTTCAGAGAGTTACAGCCCCAAACTGGAAACACCAGAAGAAAGCTTCTTGGAGATTTCAGCCTATTAGTTTAAAGGTAGAGTTAAGATGAATTGAAACTCCCATGTTAGTGGCTCATTAAGTAAATCTAGGGGTGCCAAAACAGGCTCAGACTACAGCAGTAAAAAAAAAAAAAAAAAAAAAAAAAAAAAAAAAAAAAAACAGCAACAACAACAACAAATACCCCTCTTGCCCAATGCTGTAGCCACCAGCCAGCATGTTTTCTAACACATGAAGTGAGGTTTTGTTAATAAACAGCTGTGCCTGATCTGAAGTAATGGCCACAAGGCTATTTTCCTGCTAATTCCCATACTCATTTAGATTCATGTCTAAAATGTTTGGTTTTTTAATGTGTCATAATTAATAACATTTTTTTTTCTGACTGACCTATTGTCCCTACCAAAACATTTCTCTTTGTTTTCTCCCCGCAATACTTTAGAAGGGAGGCACTTTCTTGAAACAATTATCTAGGGTTAATTACACAGAGCCTAAGAACACTTACCTCCTCCAGAGCTGCCGGAGACCAGGGTTTCACTGAGGGACATGCACCACCCTGAACACAAACAGGCCCAAGAAGTCCATTCAGGATCATTCTGATTTTCCTGAATTTCCATGGAAGCCTTCTCCAATGAGGTTTGTTTGTCCTGGGATTTTGTGACCCCAGGAGGAGGGAAGTTGCTATTACATTCATGAAAGGATCAAAAGATACAGCCCAACTCCACTTCAAGCCAAGTCTTTATGCCAGGCTCCTGTCTCCTGTTCTGATCACAGGGCAGTCACACAGGAGGACTGGCAGCCTAAAAACCTGCTCAAAAATCCTGACTTCAGTCTGAGCCAGTCTTCCATTTGTGGCACAGAAAGAAATAAAGACACATAGGCTCTTCCTTCCCTCCTTGAGATAACCCCATCTCCATCCTCACTCCAAGAAACAACCACATTGCCAAACACAGACAATGACAGACTGCAAAATGCAGATTCTGCACATTTTGCCAAATATCCTGACTTCCACGTCAGCATAATGGCTTTCCTCCTCTCAGGAAAAGATTCTGATAGCCCAGATCAATCTATTCACAAGGGTTAAGAGAACTTCTCTTTAGCCCCTTAACAAAATTATCTCGGTCATCGGATCTACAGTAGAAATTGGCTTTGCCTAGTGAATTTGCAGAGTCTGCTTTTTTTCGCACGTGTGGTTTGCTTTGTACCTCACTTATATAACACTTATTTATCACAGCCACACAGGCTAATTCATGTATATGTATTTAGTATAAAAGCATTTGAATTAATGTTCCCAGCTTGTTTACTTTGAAGGACTGAATGCCCCCTCAGGAAGACATATTGATCTTGAAGGAGGCCGTTCTCTGATGAACACTGGTTCCTGCAATATTTATGGCATCTGAAGCCTTTTCTCTACTCTTGATCTTTTGAAAAGAGATCCCGAAGGAGGGTGACAAAGCTTGGAGAGGGGAGGAGGGAGAAGAAGTACAAGAGGGGTCCCTTTGCTCTGAGTGCAATGTCGAAATGTAAACAGGACGGTGATCAAGGACTGTGTCTGTTTCTAAATTAAGCATTTAGGTTGTATATTAATGAATGTGAGAGGAAAAAACCATTGAGCCAACTTTACAGAGAATGCTAGAATGGGAAAAAAAAATCTGCAGCTTTTCTCAGTTTTGCAGCTCAATTCTGCTAATTTAGGCCATATAAACTGTGATTTTGAGGCCAGCCAAAAGAACTGATGTCAGTGGAAACATCAGAAAGTAACCTCTTCACAGTCTAGCACTTGCCATCTTTATAATTACTCCACATGGCTATATTTATTATTAAAAATAACATTTGTTCTTGCTAGGATTCTGCTTCCTCACCATAAGCTGGGGTAGTTTTTCCCCCTTCTGTCCCTGGGCTACTTGTAAATCTCCAGGTGCAGGAGCAGGTACTTGTTTAGAGCATGCCTAGCAAATGGGATCTTCTTTCTCAGCTAAAGCCATTTTATTGCATTGCAGAGGATGGACAACATACAGGCAGATCATGCCCAAATTCCACTGAGGAGCTATCATTCCCATCCCCACCAATCGCTCAATGAGCAGGAAACATCCAGTGGCTCAGGAGAAACCAGTGCTGGTGCCTGCAGCTATATCCCATATTCATTTCACACCCTTTGTGGTTATAAACAAGCCAGAGAGCAGGGGTGGCTGAAGACATCAGATGGGACCACCACTTCTCTCTGAGTCTCAGCCCACATGGACAAGGAGCAAAGGCCAAGGCAGAGGGCAAACGGCTTTGCAGCTGGGGTGCTCCCATCTATCCCCTCCTCCATGCTTTTAATTCTCTTTATCACATGTTGCACAAAGCGTAGGGCTAACCCACCTCGTATATACAAGTGTGGATATCCAAGTGTGCCTGCACATGCTGAGATGGGACAGCTGAGCAAGGCACGCTGCACAGTTACCAGCCACAGCCCTTTGTGTTCTCATGGCAAGGTACAGGCAATGAGTAGAAAAAGATATCTTTCACCCACTTCTGAAGGATGTGCCACGATATCCTGCAAAACAGGTAATAAGCAGAGTCATTTGCCCTGCTCTGTTGAATGGAAGAGGGCTGTGAGGCTGCCAACTTTGAGCTGTGCTTCCTCTCTGTATTTTGTCAGGAAAATCCATGCTAACATTCAGAAACCATGTCTAAGCCAGGCTGGGAAACCATGAGGCCAGGGGCCAAGGTTACATTGTAAAAAAGGCATTTTTCACTCAAATAGCTTTGTTGCACCTAGCTAAAAAGAATTTGAAGGAAGATTTGATCAAAACAAATTATTCATAGGTGCAATGTGATGAGAAAAGTAAAGATTCGGGGATTCAAAAAAAGGGGGGGAAGGGGTGGATTTTAAAAGCATTAGCTTCAAAATGGGTCTGGCAAGTTCTGATTCCTCAGAAGTGACCTGCATTTGAAACTTCCTTGCAGGGACTGTGGATGCAGATGGGATTTCTAAAGAGGACGATAAGGGAATGATTGAGGTTTAGAGCATCAAGAGCAGGATAAAGAAGTTGAAGATGACACATATGCTCCTGCTAGCACCTTTTCCATACTATACGAAGGAGATTCATCTCCCTGCTATATTAAGATGAGCTACTGAAAGAAAATTTCTCCCCATAGACTCAGTCAGTGGAATGGACTGCCCCAAGGTATTTTGGTGGCCAAGAGCAAAATCTTTTTAAAAAGCCGTTACAAAAACCATTACTCATTTCTCTGCAGTTAGAGCCTGTGTGGAATATATATCCTCAGCAACAAACCTCCTGGTGAGTCTTATTAAGAAAATCCCTCTAAATTAGGCAACCAGAAGTGTCAGTTGTCTCAGGCATCCCACACCAACCTGAAGCTCTGCATTGCCGCAGCTGTTCCTGTGCTCCCCAGGGGCTGTAACACCACACATCCAAGTAAAGAAAGGTCACTCTCACCTGGGTAAAACACTCCAGATCTCTGTGGCTGCAGGATGGGGTGACCAGGAACGACCAGAAGCTGCAGAGGCACAGCCTGCTGCCTGTCAAAGCCAGCATCAGCCCCCTCTCTGCTTTCAGTGGATTTCTGCATTTATTCTGTTCACATGTCGAGATCTACTAGGGTTGTGATGTACTGTCAAGATTTCTACCTGAAAAATTAAAATAACCAATTTTAGGTTTGCTTTGCGTTTAGTTACTTGTTGCAGCTTGTCACCAAAGCTCACGCCTCTCTCAGCTGTGTGAGGCACATCCCTGGTTCAGTCGCGCGGAAGAAAGAAGTCGAAGTGCTTTTTTCATCCAAATATTTGTTTTAAGGGGAGATCAGAAAACTTAACAATGGCAATGACTCTACAGGAGAGGTGGGAAAACCAGTGTTCATCAAGTAGTTCAGTGCTGAACAGAGAAACGGACATTCAAGCTCATTTCACTACATAATGTTATTAGTTATATGAAATTAGACTGTCAAATACGGCTTCATAAAACGCGAGGGGAACGCAAGAGGGCAAGGAGGAGAATGAACACACAGGGGACAAATCACTGTCACTCACAATGGAGTGCCTGGCAGACTAAGAATTAAGTTCACTCCTCAGGGCAAGCCATCCCCAGCTGTTATAAATACATTTTAATGCCCCTGTCAGAATGCTGAAAGAGTGAGGCAGCCTTCCCCAGCGCAAGATGTCAGGTGTTTTCTGTCATTCAGAGAGCTCGAAAAAGCCACATTTCGATGGGGGCTTTGTCACTTTTCCCTCTAGCAGTGCTACGGCGGCTTCTCCAGCCGTCAGATGGGGCGGTGGTGGTTTGAGAGCAGGCACAGGCTGCTGCCAGGCTCCGCCCTGCGCTGCTACTGCAGGCAAGGGGTTTGTTGGGCTCCTTCAGTCCCCCTCCGGACTGTATTGCCAAATCAGCATTTAAGAGGCTGCCTGGGCTTCTCCTCAGGGGACTGACAGAGCAGGACTCCAGCCATGCTTGGGTGGTGACAGCCAACCTCTGGGAGGCCTTGTTCAAAATCACATGATTCCCAGAAGAAATGAGGTGAGGCCAAGCCTCCAGCCCAAGCAACAACACCGTGCAGCCTCCAGAATACGGTGTCACCTTCCTTTCCCTGTTAGTCCAGGTCCCATTCTCATCCCTAAGCTGCATCCCAGCTACAAAGAGCTTTGTGGTGACTGAGCTAGGCTGGGGCCAATTCTCATTGCTGCTGCTTTATTTTTCCATTTCTGAAAAGCCTTTCTTCAGAAATGAGTGCCAGGAGGGGACCTTTCCCCCTGCTGCCAGGTGTGCCCCGTTACAGCTGCCAGCCCACAACACCATCTCCAGCAGAAGCAGAGCCCAGGTCAGCGCTCCTGCAAGCCTCCAACATGGAAATGGGCTCTCTTCTAGGTGAGTAGCTCTCAAATACAGTTCTGTCAGCCCAACAAGAGTGAAATGGCATCCCCACTTTTGGGTTACTGCTGCCTTTCGCTTCCCTCTGGAACAGGAATCTGCCCTGGCTAGACCGCAGGCACAGGGCATTTAGCATCTAGGAGACCAAGCACATCGACAAAATCGGATGGAGCCGTGAACAAAAAACCCAAATGGGTGACTCTGGAAGAGGAGCTCATTTCAGATAGAGAGCACTTCCATCAGAAATGGGCTACTGCAAGGCAGCACACAGGCAGCTGCCCATCCCTGGAGAGAGGCTTACAGGGCTAAGCACTCCTTGTGTTTTCCATTTGGGCTCGAGTCAGTATTTAGTCCTCTTTCTGGCACTAGGATGACATGGCAAACCCTTCCCAGTCCCCCCAGTTATACCAGAACAACATCTTGCAGGGTTTTCTCCAACCAGAACAATGAAACAAAAATAACACACCTTTGGAAGTCACTGAAATGCCCCCACCCCTCATCACTGAGCTGTTATGAGTGGACAGCATGGCCCCTGGAGGACAAGTGGGAGGCAGCAAGGCTCACTTTTTCTGCCAGAGAAGCCCAGCAGTCAGCACGAGGCACCCGTTCAGAGGCTGGGCCTCTGCCTTGCCAGGCAGACATTGCCGACTTCCCACTAAGTCGCTGCTGAGGGTGATAAAAATGAGCTTGCTGCTCTTGCACTGCTACGTCTACGGCTTTGCTGATGTGAATTTCTGACCTCGGGTCTCGACTGGTGCCAAGCCAAGCAAGAAGATGGACAAGGCAGCAGCTACCGACTCGATCCGCGGTGACGCTCAGGGCCGAGAGACGAAGGCATCCTTTTGAATTGGAAAGCCTTTGTTTCGATGATTTGTTTCATTCCCATTTCATTTCTAAATGGCTCCTGTTTGCCTGCAACCGCCTTGGCGATAGTTCACGTACAGTAACACGCCAACCTACCGCAGAATGTCTCGGGGAGAGATATTTCACTCGGCTCAGCAGCCCTTAAAGGGAAGCGTCTGCCGTCGGACGCGTGTGCTCGTCACCCGCTGATGCATGGGCCTGTCTGAGCACAGACTGGCTCAGCGCGCGCTCCCCGCGAGAGGCAGATTTTATCAGCGTTACTGTTGCGGCAGTTCTTTAAAAACCAGTGTGGGATCTCATATTTCTGGGAGCGCACGCGTGCGATTTACGACCTCGCAGCCAGCAGCACAGCAACACAGATTACTCAATTCATCATTTCCCAGGAAGGGAAGGCAGTTGCTGAGGCACGAGGAGGTTTCAGTTGGGTGAGACCTGGTCATTATCTATGGAAGTAACAGCTTCAGGAAACACACTCTGCTTCCTAAACTTCAGCTGGAAATAAGACTGCATCCCCAAAACTGGAGCTCCCATCCCACACATAGCTCCACGCAACCAAGACCCATCGTTGGAAGCAGACAGCACTAATTCTACTTAAAAATGCTCATGAGACACACAACGATAAATAGCAAGTCTCTAAGCCTTATCCTCCTGAGCCTAGGGACGTGGCACTGGGGCCAAACTACCATGCTTCAAAAGAGAAACCCTCCCCTGCTCTACCACGTGGCTTTTTAGTGTCCCCCTAATCCATTTTTTTTTCCTAGTAGGTATCTTATAGCCACCACTGATGATGACAAAACAGCCTAAAGCATTTCAAACTGCTTCTCCTTTTGCTATACTGATTAGCCAGCACAATAAAGGGAAGAAAAGTGTTTTCTAATTATATACTGCGTCTCTGAGACACTTGGCCACAGGCCTCTGATCCGATCAGAGATGGTTTATAACGAGATTGAGATGTGAACGTCTGCTCTTTGTTGGTGAGAACTGAGGAAGCTTCTACTCATCACAAAGTGACACCACCTCCACATGCGAAGGATGATCCTTCACAACATCCAGCACTCTGATTTTCTTATATATAACTTATCTCTTACTTACACAGCTGAAGAAAACTATCACACACCTCTCCCCAGGCTTGCAGCCATAAGGTGGATGCTTGTGCTATCATACTGCCAGCCCCCAGCACCAGAGAGCACCCGGTTCAAAGGGGCTCCATGACTCTGCAAAGCAACATGAGGGGGGGATTAAAAATGCTTCAGTGCCTTTGCAGCTCAGCAGATGGCATGAAAGACGTGGAGTTAATTAGGCTGCATATCTTTAGAGATGTGTCATTGGGGTGGTTCCCCCTTCTCCCAGCAAAATATTACAAAACCACGGGGGCTATTTCTTCACTGAACATACACTCTGACAGGAGATCCTCAGCAGTTCCCACTGGGGGGAAGGTGATTTTTTCTGTTTGACACAGGATCACTTTTTCTACTTTCTAAAGTTCACCAGGCTGGTGGGCACCAGGAACTCCAGATTACAATGTGGAAAAACAGGTGAGAGGAAGGGGAGACAAGGGATAAGAAATCACAACTAGTACAACTCTGTCCTTACCTTTCAGCATATGAGCACAGAGCATAATAAAGCCATAATGAATTTATTCTTGGGTACATGTGCTTTTCCAGAAGCCTTTGCAGCTCTTGTGTAAAAACGACAGCTCTGTCTCCTGGGGCATAGCTCAGTCCCTGGGCCATTAACAAAGTCCTTGAAAGGGCTCCTTCTTTTTTTCCTTTTTTCCCCCCCAGTACTGAAGAATCTCCTGTAAAAGTATTCAGAGACTGTGTGGGAGTGGGAGGACTGGGTTTTTAGACTTCAGCCCTTCAGAGGTGGTTAACACAGCATTGCCAATGTTCAGTTTGCAGGTTTGGGGCTTAGAAAGAAGGCCACAACCCACTGGTTCGTTTCAGAGGAGGCTCATGTCTGTCCCTGGCTTCCATACTCGGTAAGTCTTTCCTTTCTACATCCCATCTTTCTGCCTGGCAGGACAAGGAAGAGCTGATCCTACCACCTCATTCTCAGGTAGGATGCAAGTTTGCACCCATCCATGCCTCTGGGGCTTTGGGTTTGCCTCACACTACAGCTCTCAAACCCCCTTGGCTCCTGAAGCAGGGGCGGATGCACAAGACTCACAACCAGCAGGCAGGGTTTGGTTAGATTTGTTGACTGAAAGCACGGTGGCAGTTTAAAGGTGTAGGGGATATAACTACGAAAAGCAAAGTATTTTAAGGGAATACATAGCAAGAGTTAATACCCAACATTAATAATAAATTCTTGCAAAAAAAGCAGAATATGGTCTAAAAATGCTTGCTGCAAGTACTTGTAATAAAATAATGACAAGATAAAACCACAGCTATTTTTATTGGAAAATATTATTGAGTTCTTACGAGGACAGTGTCTAGCAGCTTCAGCTGGGGCAGGACTCAATTACAAAGGAAAGAACATTACGCCTCAAGGTATCTACATGCCTAATTCCCACTCCAGCCAGTATCTTCAAAGATAAAGCCAGAACGGCCTTGCCAGGGAAAGCCTGCCATCCAGCCCTGCAGAGAATGAGGGGATCAGGGTTACACACCTTCTGTAGTGCAGGGGTGACAGCTTCCATCAGCCCTGTGACTCCCGAGGCACTGCCTGGTGCTGCCTTTCAGTATAGAAGAGTACGCTGCAGGGTGGCAGCCCGGGGTGGCAGTTAATGCGATGGGCAAAGGCATAATGATGGAGGACATTAGAAGGCAAATCATAAAAATAATTTAAAAGAAATTACTTTACAGCTTTACAATAAAAATGAGCATATAAAAGAGGTTCAGAAGAGATTGCTGCTTCATTCTAAAGCAAGTCTGGAAATTAGCTAGAATTTATCAGACTGCTTTTGGATCAGAGACACAATAAATGCTGATGTAGTTGTTACAGAAGGTCTCTGATCTACTGTTCAGAATAGAAAATACAAACTTATCTACAGTTTATCTTTTCCCTTGGGTTGCTTTTTTCATTGCTTTTCTCTTTGCTCCAGACAATTAAATGATGCTATCGTTAGTGCCCACTTGATACAGATACCCCCAGCCAGACTGGTGTTAGTCTGAATTGCGTAAAATAAGCTTGTATATATATGCCCCATGCATGTGTTATATATAGATGCCCCACAGTGCTAGCAAGCATGGGTCAATGACATACATGGGTGACACAAATTGCCCTTAAACAGTCTTAACTATCTGGGGGGAGGAAGGCTGGGGGTAGGAGGAAAGTGTGCAAATGGTCAAGGAAGAAATATTATCACTTTCCCCAACAAGTCATGTATCCCATCTCTAGCAGCTCATGATCTGCTTGCTCTTCTCTTAAGCTGAAGCTCTGTCTTTTGTGGGATGGGAATTAATCTGGTCTATTTACTAGGCAGTAAAAAAAAAAAAAAAAAAAAAAAAAAAAAAAAAAAAGTGAGCTCCACTTTTTTACAGACAAAGAAGCTAGAAAACAGAAGATCCAGGGTGAGATTTTTCCACCAGTTCTCATTACTGTCATCCCTCTGCTCTTGATAGCAAAGGGCCAACTGATCCCTGACCTGCGCAGGGATGCTCCTGGTGCCTGTCACTGCCTGTATGGCTGTGAACATTAATTCTGGCCAAGGAGACTGTTTCAGCTACTATAGACTAATAGAGCTGATGACTTTAATATTCACATGGAAAGAGCCACCCTTTAATTTCAAGGCCCTGCCAAAGATGCTTCGTGGCAGTAAAGCGTGCAGGAATTGCTCCAGGCAGGAGCATCCCCTTGCCAGGACCCAGACTGACTTTTCAGGAAACCAAAAGTCATGGCATCTGGCACATGGGGACAGATCAGGGGTATGTCTTAGCCCCTGTTAACCCTAGACTTTCTTCTAAAGCTCACTGCTCCAGAGGAAGATGACATTTCTCCATACACTGGCTCCAGGCATCCGTGCATAGCCACGCTGGCCCAGGGACAGTGGGAATAAAGCCATCCAGAGCCTGCCACCAGTCATCTTATATCCTGATGCGTGAGGTTTAATTACCCGTGTCATTAGCACAGTTTGCTTCAAAAATAGTATTTAACAGACACCATAAAAGACCATCATACAAGTTCGTTATCTCCTGCCTAGATGGAAACATGAGAGATTAATTTGGTAGATTTTTTTTTTTTACAAGCACAAAACAAAACACAATACAACCATTACCTAGAAGCCAGGGGGTAAAGCTAAATGCAGCCCTGCATTTCAAAAGGTGCTTTTAGAAGAAATATTAAAACACCGATAATGAATTTCTTTTAACCCCACTCTTAAAAAAGGGAAATTGCAAGGGTTTTGAAAAACACAGAAGCAAGAATATTCATCACAAAGATGAACATTTCTCCAATGAGAAACCTCTGTGGATGTTTTCATCCCAAGCTGTGTGTTTTGTGGTACCTTTAAATATGTAAAGTGTTGCTCCTTTACTCTCCTGACTTGCACAATCTGTCAGTGGCCCCAGGTCCTCACAGGCTTCTACCACTGCTCGTTTCCCATGGCAGTAGTTAGTGCTTCAACTGCAACACCAAGAATGAAAAATGAAAAAATAAACTGAATTTGCCAGGGCTGCTTGTGCCAAACAAAAAGAACAGGAAAGACGAAGGGAAGGGAAAACCCTTACTGACCTTTCTGCATTGCCAGCATGCTTGCTGGGGGAGAAAGGAGCCAAGACATCTCTTTTTATTTCCTCGATTTGAAATTTTAAGGGGCAGGCTGAAAGCTTGTGCTGGTGCCAGACTCCGCATAGACAGGGGCTCCGTGCTACCGCTGGGTCGGATTCACTTCTGCGCTGCCTTGCCAATGCCCTCAGCGTTTCCTGCCTGCACACAGACCCAAACCACATGACATGGAGTCAAATTAAATTACCATGTGGTTTCTTTGGTTTGCACAGACGGTCTGTGGGACCTGTGTAAAACAGGCCCACGGAGTCCCCCAGATGTCAAACCAGTCAGGAGCCCAAAGGCAGCAGGGCCCCTGCAGCCTTGATGCAGTGCCCATGGTGAAAGCCTGGTTCCCGGGAGCCACGGGGAGTGAAAAGGAGGGGGCATGCAGAGAGAAGAGGGGCAGATTCTCAGCAGGACAAACCCGCCTTGCTCCACTCTCCAGGTCCAATTGCATCAGCTGAACACCAGTCCTGCAGTCCACAAAGCCACTTACAAATGCATCGAAGAAATTCTCTTTGCTTTCTGAAGCTTCTCCATCCCACTCCACAAAGGCCTATCTCCATTTCCACTCCCTCTCCCCTTCCAACCTCACCTCATTAAGAGTCTTTTAAATGCATCCCACAGAGCCAAAACTTAAAAAAAAAAAAAAAAAAAAAAAAAAGGAAGAAAGAAAGAAAAATCCCTCTCTCCTCTGCTCCAAAGAGCAATTAAATCCCATTACCCTTCAGCTGGCCCGCTCAGGCACAACGGTCACTGACAGCCTGTGAAACTGTCACCAAGCTATCAGCAGCACGGTGGCTCCAAGCTGCAGTCACTGAACTACCAGCACCACTCGGGGAAGCTTCGTTCATGGATTTGCTTCATGTTCACCCCATACTTGCATGGAGCTGTCTGCTGAGACTGGCATGACTGTCTTCTCACTGCAGATAGGAGCAAGGAACACACGTGTGAGCACCTAACACCCAGGGGAACCACAGGCTTACAATTACATAGCTATCTCTGGAAATAAAAACAAACAAACAAAAAAAAAAACACCACAGCAAACAGCAAAACACAACAGCAAGGCTGTGAGCTGTCAGAAGCAGGCTGCATGGGTGACAATGCCATCAAATGTCCGGCTTTGTTTATGCTTGAATTATTGAGGCATTGCTTACCCTGCTTGTTTTGCAGCTAGGATTGGGGTAATGTACTGAATTCCCTTTGACTCTTCTTGCTAGCATTTGGAGGGATTTTCAGCTTGTGCTGTAGGCATGATATGATTAGCAGAGACTTTAGCAGCATTTTGCTGTGCCTTAGTGTTCCTAGAGGTCAAGAAGAAAGACTTGTAATAAAGACAAACCCACCAGCATGATGCATATGACAGAAAATAATGAAAACTTGATCTTGGTCAGCCAGAAAATTACCCAAAGGAAAAGGAGGGCTAAGTGTTTGGAGAATAGTCTCCAGCAGATCAATCTCACCTGATCTATTCGTGCTTTGGGCTCAAAGGTGGCTTTGCTTTGAGCCGCAAGCAAAATGAAGTTAAAAAAAAAAAAAAAATCCTCTCTTCTGGAGTGGATAAGAAGAAAGCAAAAAAGCCATCTGGAGCATCAAGTCTGTTCTGCCTTGTTTCAGACAACTCCAGAAAAGGTATTGTGCTATCTCAGAAGGCCAGGCCAGCTTGTCCAAGGGCACGTTCCAGGGGCACACTCAGGGAAGACTTCATCCCTTCCCAACTGGGCCCTTGGATCAGAGAATTTGAAGTTTACATTCCCTCTGCACTGTTTGCTGGTCCCTACATGCAACTCAGTAAATAGCACAGTGAAAACTGGCATCACTTCTCTAAAATCTGCGGCCCTTAAGATGTACCAATTTATGTATCAAACAGTGACATCTTAAAATCGCAAGTGTCTTCTGAAAGTGTTGGCTTCTATTTTTGGAAGGCAATTCCTTCCCTTGAAGCAACTTATTTAAAAAAAAAAAATAAGTTTTTCCTTCCTTCCATTGATATTTGTGATAGAATGATCGCAAGGCCTCAGTTGCTCTGTATTCAGTGTGCTAATCCCCTTGGAGATAATGTGTTGCAGTCACCGCAGAACCAGGCATTTAATGAGATGATTGCAAATAGGAATCAGGCACTAGGTGAAACGCCTAACCTCTGGCTATTTGGGATTATTGACTCCAGAGGATAAGTTGAATTATTTTTATATTACGTTTATTTATACATCCGTACAAGCTTTTTATACTAGCTTCCAAAATACATAAGCAGTGTGTTTCACTTCACAGAACTACACTTACTGCCACAGCTGAGACCACAGCTCAATGTGGCTGGCAATGTAAGTACCAAAACCCAAACTTACCCAGCACATCAGTGCTTCCTGGCCACGAACCTTTCCTTCCTTGAATTCCTCCTCTGCGGTCAGTTCGCATGGTGGTGGGGAGTTGGCAGATGAATGCCCACTCCTTAAGGAGTTCAACATCCCTGTATTTTCCACGCTGATGTCTTCCTTGGTGGGAGTGACTGTGGCTGCCCTAGAGGGGAACAGCCAGCTCCTCCACAGTCCTCAAGGGTCCTGGGTGCACACTGGCAGGAAGCATCCAGTGCCTGTCAACAGACGAGAAGTTGCTGGCACCACAAGAAGCAGATAGGAACCAAATCTAGTAACAAGGCAACAGTTCTGGGCCTGCACGACAAAGACTCCTGTCCAGAAGCTCTCACTGACATGCCGTGGTCTACACAGTAGATGTTTCTCCAACGTCCTTAACACGAGATGACCAAAACAAAAGACAAATATGAAACAGTCTCAAAACTAGAAGTTTTTAGGGGAAATGCAAGTAAAGGAGTTTCTACCTCAAGCTTAGGCAGGCTGAGTGGAAATAAGAAGAGAGGCAAAGATTTTCTTTAAGGATTTCCCCTGATTATGTGCACCCCCATCCGTCAGGACTTTCTGGGGTTGCTCTTTCCGGGGAAGACTCCACTTTTCAGGTTCACAGAACAGCCAGAAGCCCACACAGCAGTTGTGTCAGGCCACCACAAAGCAGGCCATGACCCACGGGACATCCCAGGCTCTGTTCACCCACCCCACAGCTTGCCTTTTACAGCAGACAGAACCACCACCAGCTCTATCCGCACTACATCTCAAGGCATAAATAAGAACCTAAAGCAACCAGGCCAATTTCCCCATTAAATGCATATTGCCACCATGAGGCTGAAATGAAGGCCTGGGTCTGAATGTATTGTTGACAGGAATCCATTTCCAGAGGCATCAATTATTTACAGCTGCAATAAATCATTTACATGGTGCTGTAAATTCCAAACAGGGCTGAACAAACACAAGGCTTCATCATCACCTGTTTCTCTTACAGCCAGAGCTGGGCTGGGAAGAGGTGCCTATCTTAAACAGGATTTATTGGAGGTGTTGTACTCAGGGCTTTGTACTCTGACTACAGTGAGAGGTAAAACTTTAACAAATAAAGGGTAAATTAAGGTTAAACCTCATTCTAGCAGTTCCAGGGCTGCTGTGTTAACTGGTAGCAACATGTGAAGCTGGTTTGTTACAGCCAGCTTGGGGATGGCTGGAAGAGGACCAGATAGGGTGATTCTGCCATAGAGCCATGTGAGTGCAGAACAGGATCTGAAAACTCTGGAAAAGTTTGGAAAGCACTGCCCAGCATCTTCCACCCAAACCTGGGGAGCCACTGCACAAAGCTGTGACTGCGCCAAAGTCACCTGGGTAGGGACAGCCTCGAGCAGGGGCATCTGTCCACCAACATAAGGGCTCAGAACTTCTCTTACCTCCACTTAAATCTGAAATTTGGGGCAGATACTGGGAACCAAGCCATAATCCCAGAGCGAGATGCTGCAGCCCAGCTAACCTGAGGTCAGATCCTGCTTACACTACTCAGGAGCTTGCTGGCTGAAGTCTGATCCAACTGGGGGGACCCACTGCCGGGAGCAACCATTGCAGTATAAAAATCAATCCCCTGGGCTTCAGGAGCTTCTACAACTTGGCTGCTATCCTGCAAACCCCTTCCTTATAAATAAATAACTAAAGCAACAGATAGATGACGCTGACACAGGAGAGCAGCAAAATCAGTGCGCCTGTTTAAATCATTTGCTGTTGGGGATATATTTTCTCTGCCAGCCTGTTACTCAGAGCCCTGTGGTTCACTTTCCTTTTTTTTTTTTTTTTTTTTTTTTTTTCTGGACCAGAAACCTGCTGCTGTTTCTCTGCGAGTCCGAGTGCTGCCGACTCCTTTGTCTGAGCCAGCTGCTATTACTCATTTGGGGCTAATTCCTGCCAGGGTTTTATTCACTGCAAGACCCACAGAGGGATTTAAAGCTTTGCAGCAACCCACAAAGGCCTCATTGATCATTTAGCCAAACCTGGGGCTCTCTGTCACCTACCTGCATCAGCTGAGGGACTCGAGCAAGACAAAGGGTGACGTGACACCACGGTGGATCCAGCCTTGGTGGCACTGAGATCAGAGCCTGACCTTCAGGTCTGAGTGGCCATCTGGCCCAAGAAGGAGCCACAGGCTTGATTTCTCTTCACAGGGGCATCACTGGCAATGGAACAAAGCAGAAACAGGACATTTGGAAGCAATGAGAGCTGTGATCCAATGTCACAAGGCTTGGCATTGACACTTGCACCACCGAGCCAGCAGTGCTTTTCCCATACAGACTTACCTTGAAAACATCCCCAGCATGCTGGCAGTGACTCGGAGAGACACAGTGAAATATTCTGGACCATTGTGTATGCCACATATCACGTTTCAGTGCAATTTTAAGAACTGCAGCATCAGCCACATCTCCACAGAATATTAAAGATATAAAAGAATTTATAAATATTTCACATTAAAATTCATTGGTGACAATTTGCGAGCTTCCTGCTGCAGCCTAAAGCAGTCGATAGGTGAATCGCTTTGCTCGGTTTGGGGGAACATTTGTCTGGTAATGTAATTTCCAGATTGCCCACGTGTTGCGGGCAGTAATGATCCTCCCCAGGGGCACAGGCATGGCACGCAGCATGGTACTTGCAATGGGGTGCTAAGAAACAAACACGAGGAGGAGCAGCAGAGGAAGAGTGGGCACTCGTGATGAACAACTGGTGAAGACATCAAGATGTGATTCCCCTTTGTCTCTCTCACTGGCTAATTGGAAACCTCTGTCGTGAGTTACTTCCAGCCAGGCTGTCAGTCCTTGTCGTACCATGGTTCCTGGCCCCCCCCTGCCAAAACAGAGAGCCTCGGGCCATGCATCCACAGGCTGAGGCAAAGAGCTCCACCTCGTCCACGTGCTTCCTGCTGCAACGAGCGATCTGTGCTCTTCTAGCAAGGACAACAAGCACTGTCTGCAAGGGGTCATGCAGACAAGAAAAAAGACACAAAAAGGTAGCAAAGAAGTTATTCCCACCAGAAAATGAGAGAAGGATAATTAACTGTCTGATTGACATGAAGGCATTTGAAAGACATTTTGGGTTCCCCCCGCTTCCTTTCTGTTCTGCTTTATCTGAGAGCTTGCCTCTGCACTTTCTAAGCAGGGACATTTAGCGACTTGAGAGGGGAAAAAATGCCCAATTTGCCTTGCTTCTCTAAAACCAAAATAACATCTAAACACATCAGTATTCCTCTGAGAGGCACTTCACTTTCTGAATGTCCACGATCACGTGTTTGTATCTGCATACGTGCATTTTCATTCTTTGAAAATATTTGTATCACCCTTTGCAAGCAGACAAAAGGCCACTGTGCCTGTTCTAAAACCAGCCAAATGTCATTTACCTGTGCAAGGATGGCATTAGACCAGTACCAGCACACCCAGCACTGCTCGTGGGAAGGCACCACCCTCGCTGAGACTTTTCTGGCCCTCCTCCCTCAATTTTCCTGGCTGCACATGAAAGTTACAGAACTAAATTTTCGCACCTCTTTTGATATTTTGGCTAATTATCACTGCCTTCTGGGTGACCTGAGATCACACAGGTTTCAGCAGAAGTCCCAGGAGTATTTCACCTCCCTTCTGAAGCAGCCAAATCTACAGGCAAGGAATTTGGCAGCCGTCTTCAAAGCAAGCAGTGCATACCTATGGCAAAAGCAAGCCCGCAGTCCACGTAAACAGCATCAGACGTTGGGGTATGCTTCCTATTTGCATGCTGACCACACACAAGCCTTCCGATTTTCCACCCCCCCGAAATCATGTCCCTTCAAGCATGTGAGGAAATCTGAAAGTACAGAAGGGTTTTTCTGTCCAGCTCTTTCAGTGGGAACCCCAAAAGGGGAAAGAAGGAAACCAATGCTCTTGCCCAGAGATTGGGAATTTTCCAGCTGGGGCTTTTGTGGCTCCCACCCACCTGCACTAGGACAATAGTGGGGCCATGTCTGGCTCTGTGGCAAACTCACATGCAATTGGCAGAAAGGGGGAAAGAGATATAATTGTGTTTCTCTGGGGAAAGTGGTCATTAGGAGGGTATTATCTGGATGGTGGTTACATAAACCGTGACTGAATGGGCTCTATTTACAATAAGAAAAACTGCCAGAAAGTGATCAGAACATATGCGATCTGATGAAAAGGCTGCACTTAAGCAACACGAAAAGCCAATAATCTGTGAGGAAGTAGCTGTTGGATAGCTAGGAATTGTAAGCAGGGACACTGCTGGGGGAGGGATTTCAAGCTCATCAGACCACCAGCTTCAAAATTTCTCCGTAGCCCCAAGACTCTTCTGAAAGCTGGAGTGACAGAGAAAAAGAGAGAGAAGGCTGCTGCAGCCTAGGGGCCACACTCTGACCTCTCTGTACTTTCTCCAAATCCTCAGTGTTTGTAACAGTGCATCCCTTGCTGTTTGGTATATAACCTTTTTTCATAGAGGCAAAGTCCTGTCCTCACACGTTCACTGTCGTGGAGGTCACATACACTTTGAAGAAGAAATCTGTCCCGTTACACCACAGTTTGTCCCACTAGGCCAATGTCAACCGTGACATCTCTGTAATAACTCCTAGCAGCCCCAAGATTCAGTCTCTCAATATCTCTACTCCACTTGTAGCCTCAAAGCACTGCAGATTCCCAGTCAAATTCCTCTTTTATATCTTGCTGAAAACGATTGTGAATGACTGCAAGCTACACTCAGGAAGTTTTATCTTAGATACCTGCCTTCACTGCACACATCCTAGCATGGCTTCAACAGTATTATTTTTCCTTAAGACAATACATTCTAGAAAGAGGCATGATATTTTTAGCACTACCATTGTGAATTCTCAGGCACAGGCTGGGTCATAAAGAATGTGGCCTACTAGGAGAGCTCAGCTCAGTTTGACAGGTTTGAGACCTTATGGGGAGAGTTCTGCTGAGGTTTTAAGCAGTTCAGTGAAGTCAGACACATACTTGGGTGCCATGGTTTCTAGGACTATGGACTATAAATCTCCAACTTACTACACATATGTGAACCTCATAGAGCAGCACAACCTCCTCTAGGCAAAGGACAAGCTCCCTCTGAAGTTTGGCCACGCAGACTTTTTCCTTCTTTTCCCTTGCCGTCAACAGTGCTAAAAACCACAAGATATAGTACAGCATACTCCACGGACATGCAACATCCCCTTCCCCACAAGGTATCTATATTTTTGGATGTTTTGTCTCAATCTTTTCCTACTCTCAAATGTAAAGTCCAACAAACCCTTTCTCTGCAGATCACTGAGTCTTACTGCACATCCTACATAACGGCCACTTGCAAGTTTGCTCACAGCATACAGAGGGAGATGGAGTTGTACGTGTATGAGTCTCATTCATTCAGCTTGATTAGTCCTTGATCTTCCCATGCAGATGTTAACACATATGACCACTATCCTCTCATGCTCATCAAACAAGCAAAACCAAGTCACTCGTAACTTCAAGTTTTAGAGTACTTCCAGGCTGACAGACCTAACCCTAATTCCCCTTCTTGTTATTTTCCTTCTCTGTTCAGCTAGACAAATGACCGCTGCACTCTCTGAACTGAAAAGAGAAGCACGACGACTGTCCATTTGGAAAAGAGCATCCATCTGATTTGTGAGAAATGCAGACAGTTCTGCTGGATTTCTTTTTTTTATGAATTGTTCTCACAAAAAAATAACTTCCAGCTGCCCTACAAATACACAAGGTTGTACTTACTCCATACTTTGATAGGTGACCTTTAAGAAAAGATGGAATATCAATGATTCAATAAAGTGTCTCCTTCCCCTTCAGAGTTAATGAGGAACAATAGCCCATTCTGCAGCTGACTGGAGGAAAGAGGTTGGTTTTGGTACAGTCGCAATGAGATGGTCCAGCTCTTCTGCTTATTTGTACTGTTTGAGGATCTGATGCTAAAGTGCAGGGACAAAAGAAATAATTTTAATAAAGCTATTGAAAATTTTCCTTAATTTGTCAGCTTTCAAAATAGTCCATCTTGCAGCACTCTTACTAAGAGATTTGAGAACTTTTCTGCTGCGTTTGTAAAACCAAACCCACTTCCCAGACCACTTTCTGAAGTTTAATGAGAACAGCAATTTCTTTTCCAAGTAAGAGTAGTCACATGCAATCTCTAAGATGTTGCCAAAACTAGACACACAAAAAAGCCTTCACAACACAAATCCTATCGATCAGCCACTTGAACACTGCAGAAGTGTTTCTGGTGAAAATCTGCTTAGCATAATTACACCCCATGCAAACTTCCTCACAAGCTCACCCAGAAATTGGGTGCTGCCTGTCCTCTCATAGCACAGAGATGTTTGGTAGCATGGCCACATCTTTACCTGGATGAGTACCTCATCTGTGCTATGTGCTTCACAGCAAAGTACGCTGAGCACATACTACACCATTCATGAATGCAGCTCATCCCCATGACAGCCTAAAGCCACTGCTTACATCCTAAAATATTAGGACATATGTATATAAATATGTATATATGTGTTCTTGCTTCTTTTCCCAGGTGCAAACAGTGAAAGGAGTATCAGCTCAAGGAGAGAAGAGAAGCTGTAAATCTGTTTGATCCCTTCATATCTGGGGAGGTCTCCCTCTGAGATCCCCATCAAACCCAAATAAATTAATGGAAAATCTTCCACAGGGATTTACTGGGCTTCAGGTCAGAAACTCCATCCCCAGTACAGATACTCACAGATGCACTCTTCAGCAGAACAGGGAATACCTGCTTTTTCCTCTTTATCAGGGAGAAGCAGAGATGAAAAGACAGATCTGAATGGGATTAAGAAACCCAAAATAGCTTTTGATACAAATTAGGATTTACAAAAGTATGCAACTTCCACCAATCTGCATCTTTAGAAACCTCATTTCTTTAAAATCGTGGTCCTTGGTGACTAGTGCCCCCAATGCTATCTGCTCCCGCAGCGCTTTTCCCTGGCCAGCTGTCAGAAGCACAGGACTGCCTTGGCCAAGACAGCAGCAGGGAGCTGCTCCTTGGCCGCACAGCTCACAGCTCGTCCCTAAGCACCACGCGGGGGCACTGGGTGAATCGTCAGCCTGCGATGGGCTTGCAGAGATGCCACCGAGGGCGCCACTTGCCTGCAGGACATTTACTACCAAAGATTAGGAATAAAGAGTAAAGAAACCAGCAGGAGCCTGGCAGCTCAGGTTGGATTTGCAGGACTGCCAGCAAAGAGGGAGGGCATGAAGGATGTACAATGAGAAAAAAATCAGTAAAACCTCTGTGCTTGCAAGCAGAGCGCATTTTTGGTTGAGTGACTGAGAGGCAATAAGCAGAGAGCCAAAGACAATAAGCAGGAAGGTGTTTTCACAGAGCCTCTTCTCAGATTAATCTTCATTTCCCACTAGCTCGTCATTACTTTGATTAGAGGACTGTTGCTATTGGTGTATCATAGCCTGAGACAAAACGCTGCCAGCACGTGAGGACACCACAGCCCCTCACCAAGCGGTGCTTCCAGGAAGCTCGCTGCTATTACGGGCTGGAAGCACTCTAAAAAACACTTCCAACCTGCCAGAGGCCAGCTCACTAGCAGGAATTAAGAGAGCTAAATGGTACCATAAATCCAGACAAGGAAAAGCAGGGTAGAACTCAGTGGTGTTGGACTAGGAACAACAACAACAAAAAAATTAACTCTCAACTTTGCAAGGGGTTCATTGCATCAAGTGGGCTGGGAGGCTGCCCAGGGCTTTCCTTTCTTTGCCTGCATTCCCCAACAACACCAAGGGAAACCAGGAACACGACAGAAGTCAAACAAGGGAGCATTATCAGCTCACTGGTCTGCTTCAAGACCCCAGAGGATGCTCCAAGGAGACCCACAGATAAATGCATTTGCCTTGCAATCACACAGATCTGCCCATCAGCACCATCAATCTGCTTTAAACAAGCCACAAATGACTTGACGAAGCCAATGCTGTAACAATTTAAAACACCTGCTGCCAAGCTAGCTATTCACTATCTGGCTATAAATCTTGACCTGACATATGCATGTGCTATGTTTTCCAGCTTTCTGGCTTTCCAGCCTTTGTTTTGCACTCCCAGAATGATTGCAATTAAGGAGTACTACCTCATCAAAATGCCTATCAGCACACTAGCCCATAAACACTCATAATAAGTATGGCTAATAAAATACAGTTTATTAGCCAACCTTGTACAGTATTTTTACAGCCTTTTCCACTCATCATTGAGAAAAATAAATCCTCCACAGCTGTGCTGGAGCTGGCATTGCTGCCAGCCTTCCTTGGTCTCACCTGTAACGAGGTGAGTAATTAAAGTCCTTACTGGAGCAGCAGGGATTTTTTATTACCTGCCACAATCCCATCCTCTTGCTCTCCTGCCTGACTCTGAGAGGAGCTGCCACAATTGTTGTTTCCAAAATAGCTCAGCAATGAATCTTGCTTTTGTGGTGTTGAGCAATGGAAAAATTCAGAGTCTCAGCTGCTCAACAATTCTCGTTTCCAGCCCCATGACACCAAGGAGAAATTGAGTGGCCCCCGCCAACTCTGGTCTGAAATTCCTGGTCGGGAGCACTGAAGAGCTGCCTGCAAATCACTGCAGCTGAAATGGGAACAAGCAAATTGCTGGAAGCAAGCAGTGGGGGGAAAATGCCTTCGCTTCATAAAGTTCTCAGGAATCAATTAGTCTGGAGTGATGGTAGATAAGCGATGATTTGTTTGGGGTTTAAGGGAACTATAAACATTTTGCTTATATTTATGCCATGACCTTGCTTGTTCTCAGCCACCAACTGGGCAAATGAACCACAAAATAGGAACATTGTAAAAAGCTTAAACTATTGATTCAAAGGAGAATGTTTTACTTAGTGGAAAAACCATGCACGGTCTCCTCTCACACAAGATGTTGTTTTGTAGCAGGTTTGTTTTTTCATCCCCCCCCAAAGGTACTTGGTGAAGTCAATTATCATGATATATGGAGTTACTTTCCATGAGATAAACATAAAACCAAATGCTTGGCAGTAAACATAAACCTCCCAAGTTTTTCCTCCTTCTTCTGGCCTTTTATCTCTTTTTATTACCACATTCAGAAGTATAGATTGGTAATTTATTGAAAAATGAATGGCAACATTTACTAAAGTGGCACTATTTGCTACCCATTTTGCTGTGAAGAGCCTGGTTTTAGGAGCTTCCTTCTTTATGTTTTTAAGACAAATGTAAACAAAAACGATCCTCAAAAGATGACTTAAATATTTTCCTGGTTTTCTTGTCTTCTTTAAAAACAGAGACACTGGAGGAAAAAAAAAAGACAATCATTGGAAGGAGTTAAGGTTTCTGTGTGAATCCTTTTCCCCCGATCAGAGCCTGCTGTGGCGTGCCAGCACCACAGCCTAGAGGAAAGACCACAGAGACGTGCCCTGGGTGCCTGGGATCCAGCCAGCAAAACAGAAAAACAGCTTCGCTCTGGGGTAATAAAGATCCCTGTGACCCCAGGTACGAATTGAAATGTTTGACCTGCTTAAGGTAATGAAGTCATCAAAGAGATAGCCCCCTCTTGGCAGCCAAGCTGCCGGGCTGTACCTGCTGCCCTAGGAACTGCACGTCGCTCTTCCAGCTGATGCTAGCACTCACTTGCCTGCAGCAAGGTCTCACAGAATCACAGAATTTTCTAGGTTGGAAGAGACCTCAAGATCATCAAGTCCAACCTCTGACCTAACACTAACAGTCCCCACTAAACCATATCCCTAAGCTCTATATCTAAACGTCTTTTAAAGACCTCCAGGGATGGTGACTCAACCACTTCCCTGGGCAGCCTATTCCAGTGTCTAACAACCCTTTCGGTAAAGAAGTTCTTCCTAACATCCAACCTAAAACTCCCCTGGCGCAGCTTAAGCCCATTCCCCCTCGTCCTGTCACCAGGCACATGGGAGAACAGACCAACCCCCACCTCGCTACAGCCTCCCTTCAGGTACCTGTAGAGAGCGATAAGGTCACCCCTGAGCCTCCTTTTCTCCAGGCTGAACAAGCCCAGCTCCCTCAGCCGCTCCTCGTAAGACTTGTTCTCCAGGCCCCTCACCAGCTTCGTAGCCCTTCTCTGGACTCGCTCAAGCACCTCCATGTCCTTCTTGTAGCGAGGGGCCCAAAACTGAACACAGTACTCAAGGTGCGGCCTCACCAGAGCCGAGTACAGGGGGACGATCACCTCCCTGGCCCTGCTGGCCACACTGTTTCTTATACAGGCTAGGATGCTGTTGGCCTTCTTGGCCACCTGAGCACACTGCTGGCTCATATTCAGCCGACTATCAACCATGTAGGGAAGTGAAAAGTGAATTGCTGTTGGTGGCACAACCGACAGACCTGGGGGGGAAAAAAAAAGGTGGGGGCATGGAAAAGGGATGGGCAGTCACCAGGGAGTGAGCTTGGAGTTACCCTGAGCTGGCCCTGAGCCGTAAGTGGCCTTGAGGACACTGAGCGTGAGCCATGTCCCAGCAGCCAGGGTGTTCCCCAAAGGCATCAGTCAATGAAGCTGGCTCCTTTTCCTTGGCACTTCAATGGGCAATGCACACACACTCTGTCAGCTGCTGCACTGCAACAAAGGCCAGGTTGTCTCCAGCTGACACCTGGTAACTTCTGCAGACCTCAGCTCCTTGTGGAGGGGCTCCAGGTTATTGTTCTTTCCCCTCCTGCAGCGATCAAAGTGATTGTGTGATGCTGCTAAATCACAAAGTGCTGTAAATATATGTTCTGCATACAGCCTTGCAAGGTTCCCTACAGAACATCACCTCCTGGTCTTCCTGAGGCTCCTTCTTACCCAAGCCCCTGAAGACAGATCAGTGGCTGAAATGAGCAATTGAGGGCACTCCTCGCTGCCTCTTACACATAATGAAAACAGTTTTATTAATATTTTCACATAAGTAATTCAGCTGGACTGGAAGCTGTCCACATAAATTCTGTGTGACTACACGACTTACCCCCTCATACTCCCATTTCTACAGAGCAAATCACTCGTACCTTCTGCTGTGTCCTGGAGCTGAATAGACAGGGATAACTTTCTACAGGACAGATAATAAAATTAAATCTATTCAATTCCAGAAGTTACCACAATTCAGAGGAAGGAAGTCATTGCTGTATTTTCCTTGTCTGTAACAAAGAGCCCATATAATTCCTATAATGACAAGTGTATGAAAATTGTGTAGCATTTTTCCATAAGAGCAGCATCCTGGATTGAGAGAAAACATCTCCTTCTAAATTCATCCTCTAAAGCACTCTAACCCTCTAAAAATACAGTCTAAGAGTGAAGTCACACTGTATTAAACATGGTAATATTCTATTTTATACCATTCTTACACAACCCCCTTCACCAGATGCCTTACGCAGTGCCCTCTAATGGTTCAGGCATCCTTAAGTTGTCTTCTCTGCAGTGGAGAACCACATGTGAGTAGCCCTGGGTTCTCTGTTTAAATGGATTTGATACAGCTCCCTGTTGCTGAACTTTAATATCAGAGATGTATGCCAAAACAGTTCCACCGTTCGTGGAGGGAAAGGCTGCAGGATGTGTGCTTTGGAGAGCAACCCACGAAGAAGCATGAGGATGAGGAGCCCTGCTCTTCAGCTGAGCCCCAGGAGCGCTGCTGTGAGCACTACCCTCAGCCTGCGGCTCCTGGAAGCTGCTTACATGGGTTAGAGACTCTTGGCTGAGAGGCTTGGGACCCTGGCCTGCCCAGATAGTGTTTGAGAGAGCTAATGTAGGATAAAAGCAAGTTCCTTCTCCAGACACCTTCCAATATAAATAGTTACCAGATGGGAACACAAGCAGTGAAACGAATGCCATGCAACAGGGGAAGACCAGGAATTACACCCTGATCCCTTTGTGCTGGCTAGAATGGCCCTGGACACTGCAAATCAAGGGGCAATGGGAGCTTAGGTAAACCCCAACAGGCAAAGGGTGAGTACGGACAGAGTGAGATGTGGCTGGTCTCTGCCAAGGCACACTCTGGTGCCGCTGGAGGGCTGGAGGATTTGCGAGTCCCACCCAGCATCCAAAATCAAGTTTAATAAAAAGCACAGCTCTAAGGATTGGAAGGGCAGAGTCAAGCCCAGCAAACTAGTGAGAAAGGGGTCTGACATCAGTGCAACAGCAGCTAAAGCCAACTACTACACTGCAGCTCATGAGCAAATGTGTCAAACCTCCTCTCCCCTACACAGGATTAATCCACAGATTAGCACCACAAAAATCACTTAAAAGAGACTTCAAATTCGGCATTCAGTCCTAATGGATGAGTTTGAAAGTCTAACCCATGTGGCAGCGGATTTCTCCATCACCTTCTCCGTAAAACAAAATATTTCTATTTAAACACTGGGAGAAGCTGCTCTGTCCAGTTAATTGTGGTCTGTTGAAGACGATAAATCAACACCTGCCACTTTTTTGTAACTCCGTAGAGCAATGGATTTACTCTGTGAGGAACATAACGGAAAGGCATTGTGGTAAATGAAGGAATCCTGCAAAAAGCCACTCCCAGTTTAAAGCAGATAATGAGCACCAGAGCTCGTGTGGAAGCAATTAATTCTAATCATTTATGAGACAATAAAATTTAATTATGGGTTCTTTGAAAACTAAAAACCCAACAATTATTGTTAATAGGCTTTTCTTGATGGCAGATAGCGAACAGAATTTGTTGAGGCTGTTTTCCTGCAGTTAATTAAAAAAAATCATCTTTTAGTTAAGGATGCCTATGCTTGCACCAATACCTGAAATGGTCCTACTGCACTCACATTTACACAGGACAGAAAAAACAATCTTTGAGCAACTCAGCTCTTGGATATGCTTTCATATAATTGGCATTTTCCTTTCTGCCGAGGTTTCAGATCTTTATTATATGTTCAGAGGTACTCTCCTCCCATCTCAGAACAGCTGGATGTCTCCAGCTTCATTTCAGCTACATTCATGCTAGTAAGAACAGAAATTGCAAGTGTTTTTTCGTCATGCACTCATTTGGGAGCTGTAGGAGAGCTCTGGTTGGGGAGTTAACAGTGCTGCTAGTCCGGAACACAGCACAACCAAGCAGCTCCTGCTCTGGGGTGACAGGGCTGTGGCCCACATTCACACTTTCCCTGGACCTGATGCCACTGAGAAGTTTCAAATAAACTATTTCCCCTTCAGTCTAGCAGCACATCTCCTCTCACCCAGTCTGAACTGCACGAGGATGGAGAAGGACCATCAGTTAAACTCTGCTATGTCTCATTTTGATGTTCCACTCTTTTTTTCTCCCACATCCCTATAGAGCCAGACTTCTCTTGCACTTGAGGCATCTTCCAGACCTTTCAAAGGCTAACAACCTGTAATGCTAAGGTGTCTATCAGAAATGACTTAAAAGCATTTACTAATGAATGTAAGCTAACAAACCTGGAATCTGCCCAGTAGCTTAAACGTCAGTCCTTCTCCCCAGTACTCTTTATCTATGCCCTCTGGGACCTGTGCCTACGTGCCCTTAGGAGTCTGTATTTTCTCTGTCTGCCTGCATGGTGTTCAGATAGTTAATTACTGTACTACACGTTACAGGTGTCCATGACAACATGGGCACATACCTGCTCTTCTTCCCCTTTACAGAACTTCTTTGCTTACCTCTGCCAAGATCTAACAGCCATATTTTGTTGTCCCCATCAGCAGTGCACAGGAGAGAGTCCCTGTGTTACTGAGGCACTATGTGCAGGGTGTCCATGTAGCATCTTAGAAGGAGATGTCAATGATACAGCATTGCTGAGGCATTCAGTTCAGGATTAACAGACTAAGCTGCAAAACAGATAAACACTGGTACCCTTCTAGCTGCTGGAAGCACTACGAAAGACTTTAACACTTATTTTAGGATCCATGAAGAACTCAGACCTACCTGCAGTAAGAATACACTGTGTATTTGCTTTCAGCTGGCCACATCAATACATTTTAAATTTGACTAAGGGCTCAGGTTTGATCCTCAGCAAAGGTCAGCTTTTGGCCATGTCATCTTATTTCCCATCTTCACCATTCTGTCTCCAATAAATCCTGAAAGGCAGCAACCATTTCATCCCATGCCACATGGTGCTTCGTCAAAACATAACCCACTTTTCCAAAAGTTGCTCTAAGATGCTTCTGTCATAAGGGGATGGACTGCAATGCCTCTCTCAGAGATGGTGAATAGCAGAGGGCCATTTTAAGCTCTAATGAGGTCTCATTACTATAAGAGATTTTGGAGTACAAGAGCTCGGCAGTATTTAGTAATGCTCAGGAAGTCAGAAAAAAGAACAAGATTGTCTAGAACTGGAAGAGCAAATGTTTTTTTTTTCCTGAAAAAAGCATCTGATTCTCTTTAATAAATAACTTGGGCAATCATTTACACCAGAGGCTAAAAGCAGCGTAAAATCAGCACATTATGCTGGCTTTGCACTAGTGTTAGCAACTCAGTAGAGACTGACAGAAACCAGATCTGGAGTGTTTAAGAAATTTCATGCTTCAGGAGTAAAACCTTGACCTTTAATAACAAGAAACTTACCCTGGTAAAATGAGTTGTGCCAGAACTACAAACTCTCAGCACTCCTTGCAGCTCCCTGTAAAACAGCTGGCACTTGCTGCTCTTGGATACTGGTTTAGATGAACCAGAGCATTCATCCAAGATTGTGATAACCCCAAAGCACTAGTTTACTCCCTAACAAATATTTGTCATTTTCCCAAAGTACATTATCATAACGCTCGAACATAATTTGCAACAAATGCTAATGTCTCTCAGTTTCATCTTTGTAAACTTCCCTGAATAAAAAGAGTTTATCTCAACTGGTGTTATCACTCTGCTGAATTCAATATATTTTAATTATGAGGATAAGGTAGAGTTTAGCCTACCTAGCTAATGACAAAATATCATGTTCTCCATTTAATTAGGACAAATTAAAAGGTTCGTATTTAAATTCTATTCAACTGTAAGAGTGAAACAAATGTTCCACTGTAACTAGATTATTCCCTATAAATTGCATTATGCAGTGTTACATATTAAAATGCAGTAGGAACAAAACCAGAAGCTTTGGGTAATATTTGGCAGCAGATCTCAACGTCCTGCAGATGGCTACAGCAGTAGCACTCGCATGCTTTATATGGCATTGCAGTGCCTCCTGTTCTTGCAGAGACAACAGCAGTAATTATGTCTGCTGAAAGCTTCCCAAGGTCAAGGGCTGCTCCGACTATGATTTGGTGTTATAAATGCTATAAACAGGACGATACAGAGGTGCTCTTTCTTTTTACCACCTCACCTCAGCTGTTGCATGAGCCCAACTTCCTGCTCGTGGTTGTTTCCATCTGGCTGGGGTATGGGCAGAAGGCACGCACCGAGTTGCTGACACTGCACGCGGCAGCTGTGGGTTTTGGTGTAGTGCTAACAATCCCTTCCCTGCTTTTATGAATCACTTTACCATACAGACACAGAGGTAGTAAGCTCCCAGCCAGACTGCTAGATGCCTCTGATGCAAGCACAGAGAACCCATGCACAAACAGGCTTTTTAACCCAACATCCAGCCCAGCAAAACCTGCAAGCCAAACAAGGCATTGCTCTGCGCGCTTTTTCAGATCATGAAGTCTTTCCTACTTGTGTACTTCCTATGACTTTCAGAAACCTGATATTGATAGTTACAAATGGAGCAAATAAGTTTCTCAAGCTTTCCACTGCTTGTTTCACTTACATAAAGCGAACACCTTCCTTTCCCTGTGTTCTAAGACCTCTGCCAAGAAAGCAGAAAGTAATAGCACTGAGTTGTCTTCCCTCTCTTACATTCTTTTGTTCTTTCTTTCAATACGCCAAACTATCTTTGCTCCAATCTCCAAGTGATTTAAATGATGCCAGCTGCAGAGGAGTAAATCCAGGGAGGTGAACAACTGGGTGATAACCCTGACCTCCCTAAGTCAAGCCTCCAGAGCTTCCTAGCACTTAGCCTCCTTGGAGAGATACAGCTCCAGGGAACAACTCAGGACTCCTGAGAAAAACACATCTCTGTTATTAAAATTAGGTTCCTTCATATTTCAGCATGACTCTTGCCACCTTTTCTTGCGCTGATCTCAGAAGTTGTGCTTCACAGTCTCTTATACCTTCATGTGTCTCTTTATCAACCCTTTTTTGAAGACACTAAAAAAGCATAAAACGATTTGACAGCTCATAGATTAGCAAATGGCCTTTTCTTGCTCTGAACAGTATCTTCTTTCATCAGTCATTGTCACTCTCCACAAGATTAATAAGACAGACATTTATAAGGCAGAATCTGTTGAAAGCAGAGATAAGCAAGGTAGAAAAGATACTAATTGTAACTTTTTTTTTACACATCTGCATTGATTCCAACAACTGTAAGTATTTAAAAATTTTCCTATAGCGTCGGCCCCTTTGTTACTGCAAAGAAGAAAAGGACATAGAGAAAAAATAGCATTCAGCGTTGGCACGAGGTAAGCTTGGGGATGACTTCCTGGCTCCTCCTGACCTTTGTACGAGGTACAGTTTATCTTACATCAGCTGGGGGAAACAAGAACTTTTTTCTTCAGCAGGGGAAGGAAAAGAGGCACCAAAAGGAGATGTAGGAAAGCACAGCTCAGGATGATGTATGGGTCTGCTTAAGTGGGGAGCGTATTAGTGACACCTGCTTTGGAGGAGCAGGGAAGGGACTGGTGTTTAGCACCAACAGTAAAATGTTAAGCCTAATGCAAAATTACAGAGTACTCAGCATATATTCAGCCCTGGTGTGTTTCTCTACTAAATTCCACTCTAATTTTATGAGAGTCTGTGGACACCAAAGAAGCTGTGGTTTAAGTACCTGCAGCTGCTGCAATAAATAACAGGACTGTATAGATAGATGTACACGTAGAGCTTTGTCATCAGTGCTTAAAAAACAACAAACTTTTTTCTTTATTATTATTAAAAAATGAGGATATCAAGAATGAGTGGCTGTGAAAATCCAGGGCATTTATTTCATTTTCAGCTCATGAGGAAAGTTACAAAATAGAAAAAGAAGAACAAGAAAATACAGACATTTGAAGATGTCGCTTTGTTCAGTACTAGAGGTAAAGGCAGGCTGGGAAGATGTGTGATGACACCAGTTGTTAATGGGATTTTTGCCACTGGAAAAAAAAAAAGTGCAGGATGCATTTAGAGAGTACTGCTTCATTAAGCACCATTAGTCATTCCTTTCACAGCTGAATGGGTGAACAGTTGATGGCTCTGGCCTCTTCTGGATTGGTGGTTTTGGTTTTTGATTTTGTTTTTGTTTGTTTGTTTAATAACATTTCTACTCTAAAAGTGCAAAAGCTCTCCCTGTGCACAGCAGGCAGGATTGTGTTCAACGCAGAAGTTAGTCCTGATGACAAGCCCCCAATAAGAGCACTTGGAACATCAACCAGATCAGAAATAAAGTCTACACCTAGCTCTAAACTTGGTCCTGGCACTCAGCATCAATTGTTCGGAGATCCCCAGGGTACCCAAAGTCATCACAGCCTCTGTCCCTTCCTTTGCACCTTTCAATAACAGCTCTCATCTGATTTAATAACCTTCCTGAAATGTTTTAGCATTAGTCCAACTTTGAATCTTCCAGCTCCAGGGTATACTGTGCACATACTGCAACATGGGGGAAAAAAGACAAACGTGTGGTCCCTAGCTGGTAAACACTGAGGGGCAGGTACAGTGTCTGCTGCATACATATATAGGATGAAGCACTGTTGGCCATGGAGCTGCTAAAGCCTTCTGTTGTGCTACCAGTACATGATAATGTGCAACACATGGCACAGCGGGAGTCTGCTCTGGGGGCAGCATCTGCAGCCATTGCTAGAGCTGAAAAAGCAGCAGAGAAGGCTGGAGTGAAAGTGAAGGGGTCGCTTAGCTGGAAGGATTAAAGCACTGCAACACTTTCACCTCATTCTGAGAAGATTCAATTTTAATGCCCACAATCACAGTACAAAGATGTCTTCGGGGAGTTCCCTACTTTTGAAGCCAGACACAAAGCTGAGAGTTTTTACAATACAGTGATGGCAGCTTGAATTCAGAATGATGAGCCAGAATTTTTCAAATAGTATTAATAAAAGCCTGAAGGACTGAGCAAAATGTGGAAGAAATTCCAGTATGCACACGTAGCCTCTGTCTCTCATCAGATCTGCAGGCTGCAGAAGATGCTTAGCCAGGGTTAATAAAACAAACAAAAGTAGGCGAATCATGCCCCTTAGCTACTGCAGGGAATCGTGGGGAATTTGCATTCCTTTATCTTTAAAGAGCTTCTATCACACCCCAACACCCTCAGCAGTTCTGTACCATGACAGGTGTCCATGGTATAAGTTGAGCAGGAATATTTCTAATATGTTATATAAAGGAGCTACACATCCTGCTATGGAAGTCTGGGGGCAGGCTGTAGCAGTTCAGCATGAGAATAGCTGGGAGTATGGACCCAAAAAGGTCTTTCTAAGGAACAGGCTTGGTCATCAAAACAAGGAGCTACTCCCATATAGGACCGTTTGTATCTCCTTCCATCTCCTCTGCTATGCTGGTGTCCAGATCTACCCCTCTAGTAAGTAATATTTGTTCCTAAGTGGAAATGGAGGCAAGATGGTGGAGAGGCTGAGGAGAGGATGGGTTTCCAATGAACAATCAGAAGTATTCACTGGGAATTAGTTTGTGTAAGCTGGAAAGACAAACAGTGCAGATGCTATAAAATGCACCGTTAGGTGGATGATCTGAGATCCCCTCTCCCATGGTGCCAGAAGCAGTAAGACAGCAGGCTGGACATAGCTCTTCTATGCAGCATCTCCATTGTCAAACTGTCTGTAGTGGAAGAGACTCTTGGAGTCCAATTTCCCAGAGTATTTGACAGCTTCAGCAAAAACCTTTGTCACCTGTCAATACAAAGCAGAAGAGGACTGAGCATTGCAAAGCCTTCTGCAGAAGGCTAAGAGAGCAGGCTCCAGACTTCTACACTGTCACCCTGGAACTGCCCTGTGCAGGTCCATACCTCTATGTCCACCCATATCAATACCAATTTCAAGGTGGCTTCACATAGCTGGTGGCTTCAGCACACTGGAGCCCTCCTGCCCATCTGGAAGGATGCAGAGCTGCTGGGCTGCTTTGGCAAGACAGTTCTGTCCCGTGAAAGCTGTTGTTCCCCCTACCACCCAAGCCTTTAAGAGAACACAGTGCTGTTCTTCTCAAATTCAAACTCTGCAATCAAAAGTGCTCACCTGCATTTAGCAGGTGTGGTAATAAATTTTGGCTAGGAGCCCTGCTCTGGCTGTCAGTGTGTGTTTTGCTAGGAGGCAGAGGATGGGTCTTCAATTCCCCGCTCCTGCTAATTATGTTTGGCATCATCCTGTCTAGGAACTTAGAGCTTGGCACTCTCTCGGCTCTCCACTCACTCCAATCACAGCAGAAGATTTTGCACAGCTGGACACCAGCTCAAGTCACTGGGTTCTACATCAGTGCCCAGTGAAATCAAGGGGAATTTGGCTGCTGTGTTTAATGAGAGCCAGATGAGGCCCTTTTGTGACAGTTGAAGCCACTTGCAAAGGAAGTCCAGCTACCCCTGGCAGCAGGAGTCCCACTTTCATTTCTAAATATCCCTTCCCCGATCAGTATGAGAATGGGCTTTGTCAGGAGCTACAAACACAGAACAGCTTGCAACTGGGGACCACAACTGGACTAAATACACAGGCAGCAATTCCGTTTGGATGGTACTCTGGAACTGGATTGACCCATAGGTCATTCAAGAAAGCTCAACTACATCCTGCTTGAAGCTTTAAGAACCATGAACTAGAAAAACAACCCACTAAAAAATTCTTTCTGTGCATAATTTAAACATGATGCAGGGAATCCTGTGCAGAGTTCGCTCTGAATTGAAAATGATACAGCAACAATTTCAGCTGCATTACAGGACCCAAGATAATTCTTTCTTCTATATTCCATTTTGAGCAAAGTTATTTTGCATAATAACAAAAGGAAAATATACTCAAACAATTGTGTTGCCATAAGTTTCTGGCACAATATTATTTATCAGGAATAATGAGGGTCCAAACACAGTGAAACCTAGTGCTTGGTTGGAAGTGCTTCAAAGCTCTGAAAGTTCCTGTGACTAAGAACAATATGGAAAGTACCTGGAAGTTAGTGAGTAGAGCAATACCACTGTCAATAGCCATCCTCCGGATCACGTAATTATCATGGACAAACTTGGTGTTGCTGTTGGGCAGGTTAATCACCAGATCTATTTTCCCATCCCTTATCAGCCTGAAGAAACAATGCACATGATAGTATCACAGTTCATCTTGCTTAATGAAAAACTACAGTGAATACAAAGGCAAGCAGGTAAACAACACTGAAAGTTTTCATTTGCATTTGGTTTTTGATGTCAAGTCTTACATCCCAAGAAGGGAGTGTTGAGAGGATCAGGCACTCAGCTAGTACTTGAGAATTTGGGCTTTATTTCTGTTCTATTCATTGATACAAAGCAATATTCAGTCTTCATACAGCTCAGCATAACTCTGTTAAAGGTGTGATGGACTGTTATTACAGGCTACATATCCAGATCCCACATAATCTTGCATGAAAATGTAACATGGAGCAATACATCCATGCTGTATTAAATAGGACTGTTCAGTGAGATGTCCATTAATTAAACTAAAACCTTCCTGCTGTTGCAATTCTGGGCACAATCAGATCAGATTTTTGCACTGACTCCTGAAGTCCCATTAAATCACTATTAGTGATCCCAACATGACCAGAAATCTGCCCCTTGTATTTGATAACCTGAATGCTAATGCAATTTCAACAAGGTGAGCATCACTCCTACCTCCTGATGGAAGGGAGGCTCGGATTCTGGCTCTCCTGCGATGGCCATGCCACGGGGTTTGCTGGGATACTGTTTGCATTGAGCCAGTCAGAGGTTGCTTCTGTGGCATAAAGCTGTTGAAGGAAAATAAAAGGTTACTGTGTGCCTCATATATGGAAACATTTCATTTAACTCATGTGAGCATGACCCAACACACAAATCTTGTTGTCAGAGGTGATTTCAGATGGCATTTTTCATCACAAGGGCGACTCTCCACGTAAAGAGACACACACAGACGAGCATGACTTTCCCAACTTTCTGTTATCTATAGTCTGCTGATGGATGACAGTCAGTGAATAGTAGTAACACATCCAGAAACTGTTAAGTGGCTTAGAAAAACCTAAATCCCTCTGAATTTCAATAGGGCTTACGTTCAACCAGTTATGATTTTTTTTTGCCCCTTTTTCTTCTGCCTGGCACTAAGTTTTGAAAGGCAAAACTGTAAATCCAGTAGTTACACTAATGCCCCTGAGGAAAATAGAGCTTAAATACTTAATACCATAAACCTCTCCCCAATCTTCTGAGATCATGTTGTTAACTTTCAGTAAGTATGTGGATTCAAAATGATGCAAGAAGTATAAAGGGGATGTAAACACCTCAAATTTCCTACGTCCGCAGCTTGTGAGCATCACTGAAGATGAAGCACTGTGAAGACTTTCTCTCCATATAACAAGAAAGTCTTTCTTCCTCCTCCTGGCTTTTTTTGTTTGTTTCTTGGAAAACTTATTTGTATAGTGTGACATCCTGGCTGCTGGCTGATAGCAGAGCCAGGGTTGTTCTTGCCACGACTCATGACTTAGGCCTGCTTGTTCAATTAAACGACCATGAAAACTTTTAGCTAGGTGATACCTACTGACTTGACAGATCACTCAGCCAAAAATCCCTGTTGTACTTTGAAAATTTCCTTTTTTTTTTTTTGTCTCCAAATAAACTCCAAAGTTCTCCCATTCCTATGGCAGGCTGAGTGTGTTTCAAATTTTGAAAACTCTCTAGCTCTCAATAACTGAAACCACCTACCTTGAAGCCCTCCTCACACAGCAGTTCTGCTACGCTGAGGAATTTGGGGCGGAAGGACTTCTGAAAAAGGAAAATAATTAGATAAAGTATCAAAGCTAGACTTTAGAAACAGGATTTTGTATGCCAATGCAGAGTTCCTTCAGCCTGTGCAGAGACAAATACACCTTTCAGTACCATTCCAAGGAAACTGTCTGGATCCCAAAGCCCAGAGTCACTCCCAGCTGAGACATATTTCATTACAACACCAGGGTGTTCCCATATTGATTTCTACTGCAATTACAAAACTGCCCTGTATATGAAATATTAGAGCAATTGTCTTCTCAAGTACACCAACCAGAGGCTCTTCTACTCTTAATTAAACATCTTTCCTAACACTGCTCAAGCATTGGGCCTTCTGGTCTGGCAAACAGCATGAATAGGCATTGGGCTGCCTGTGGGTGCTCTGCAGATTCCCACAACAAAGAGCCTATATATACACAAGTTCATTTTTAACTCCCATGGCCACACGGAAATGGCAAACACAAAACCACTCAGGAGACAGGAACACCCTGTTCTCATGAGGACGTGAATGCCATGCACTTAGGGCACCCATGGAAGATTCAGGCTGCACACCTAGACCTAACATCATTGAGAAGAAATAGAGATAAGACGACCTCCTGTAGACACCTGCACATGAACAAGCCACTTTAGAGCAACTGATGAGCAAACATTTGATCCCAGCATAACTTTTTGCTGTACCTTCAATGTCCAGACATGAAAAGATCAGCAGCAGCACACGCCCTACTCACTGCCAAGCCTGGCTGAACCTCGCTTATAACTTTAGCCTCATCTGACCATTTTGCAAGTCAGATTACTGCAAGCTCCCCTCTCAAGCTACTCATGGCTTAACCTTTATGGCTGAGTGCAACATTCTGAAGGGTGAACTATTTTCTACAAAGAAAAGGAGTCAACAGGGTTTTTTTGAGCAGTACAGGCTTTGGAAAGAACCTCGTTCTGAAGCCATCCTGCTTTCTACACTAACTGGAGAATATAAATATACAATGTGACAGGGCTGGCAGCTTCCCAGTCAGAGAGAACCGTTCTGCCTTCTGGTCAGGGGGCTGGCTTTCACAACAGTATTATAAACTTACATCAAACATGTACTGAACACTTGTGACACATAAAACAGCCTCTCCATGAAAAGAAATTACAGCTGTCAGCTTGCATCCGAGCAGCCTCAGATTTACAAGCTGACTGAGAGAACTTGTGTAAGAAGCCATTAGTTACTAAAGGTGAAAAGTACAAGCAGATTTATTTAGTGGGAAAATATTTATTGCAGAAGAATTGTATTCTTTTTCCATTATAGCAAAAGTTCTGCTATAACTTCTCTCTCGTGTTTGCTAGCATGCCTTGCTATTTGTAGAGGGCTACATCCTCAGTTCTTTAAACACCATTACGCCAGTTCTCACTAAGATCAGGCTCAAAATGAAGCCAGCTCATTTTCTGTGCTCATCTTTAATTCTGTATCCAAATCCACTGTGGAGCATGCTACGCTTTCCGTACCTAAGGAACCAAGGGAGAAGGTTACCTTGAAACAACAGACTCGGAGTGCTGGGATTTAAAAATAAAATACTCCATTAGTGTTTTCCGCATCTCGTGGTCACCAGCACAGATGTAAGACAGATGCACTCCCTCCCAGAGACAGCGCTGAATAGCCCAATCAGGAAAGAAAATAAAATGAGCTTTTCAACTCCTCTTGCATAAAATATAAATTATTTGATGGCAGACTCAGGGTTTTAGCATCACAGATTTCTCCGAATTGTGAAAAGAAAAGAGGTCAGATTATCAGCTCTCATAAACTGGCAGCAATTCTTTTGTCTAACAAGAAAGCCATGCCCCATTTAACCTGGGAGGGTACAAGGCCTCTTAAATTCTGGGGAACCTTGACGTTTGCAATGCCAGGCAGTGCTCACGACTGAGGGACAATCCAGGGGGCTCGTGGTCCAGCCTAGCTGCTGATCCACCTGGTGCTGACCAGCAGATATGCTTGCCCACTGGATCTTGAGGATAACTGCTTTGTTAGCATTAGTTTTGAGTGCCTACTGAAATAGGATTACCGCTGGAATTGCAAACTGTGAGTACACCAACATGGAAAGCTCTCAGCAAGGCTGGGTACACTACCTGAGTTCACTAATCTTGATCTGCAAAATACCCCCGAGCAGAACACTGCAAGGAAGCTAAAATTTTCCTCTCTACTATTGTTATCTGCATCTATGTGACTTCTGTCCTCACTTAGGCAGCCACCTCCCACCCCTACATAATTAATACTGAGGACAAAAATGTGCGCTACACTGAATAACTTCAGTATGTTGAACCAGACGCTTCTGAGGGAAGCAGAATTTACCACCATTTGGCTTCTTATTTCTCTTTTTGCAAGACCTAAAATTCCACCCTAGAAATCAGAGGAAGCAGCTAATTCTAAAGCAATGAAGTCTCCAAAAGGGGAGTTTTGAGCTGACCATCCGCGGCAGAGGAAATAATATAGCACCTGCAGCCTCCAAGCCAGGGCCTCCACCTCATCAGCCCTCAGAGCCATGCAGCTGTAAATACTGAGCAATCATGGAGAGTGGTGTCCTGGTATCTGCCCTTCTGAACCTCTATTTCCCTTCTGAGGATGCACTGCCACCTTTGCAGTTTGAAGCATATGACCTCGTGTTTGGGATTAAAACAAGAACCAGGCTGCTCGTAGTCTCTGCCGAAGCTGTGCCTCTTGTTTCCGCAGCGGAGGGCTTCTGCTTTCTCCAGCCTTTACTGAGGGAAGACCACTCATAGTTTATGCATCGGGTCCAGGTCAGGATGTCAACCTTCCCTTCTTACAAAGTTTAATTTCTCCTCTCTGTCTGCAGAGCTGGCAGATTTTCGAGTAGACCACTGAAAAGCAGGTAGGCAACAAACTCCAGAGAGGTGAAGGAGCAATAGCTGCTTCTCAGCACTGCCGTTACACTTCTTGTTTCAGTTTAATTATGTAAGAAATATGCCGAGATGGAAACAGACATTTCATCAATTGATCTGTTGTTTTTCAGACTCCTTCCCAATAAAAATGAACTGTAAACCACTCATAACAAAAGACAGAATCTTATTATTTTTAAAAGGTTTGTGGGCTTGAGCTTTTGGGGTTGATTTTTTAAATTACTTTTTCCTTAAGACCTTTGTACAACGAACATTTGGCTCAGTTTAAGAGACACTGACACCAAAGCTACATAAATGCTTTCCACAGCTAAAATTAATCTCTGCTGCCTGTTCCCTTTTAGCTGCTATCAGGAAAATAAGCTTAAATTTTAGATACTGGGCTCTTCCTTCTCTTGGCTTTTTTTTTTTTTAGTACTGCAGTTATTAGATATACAGGTATCAACTACCCAAAGCCTCATACAGAAGTTTTAAAGCAGGTAGCAAGCAAAGACTTTTTTGCTAATTTGATGTAACTTAGAGCAATGGGTTCAATCTGTGTATCTTTTATTTTTTTTAGAGGACTAAGTGGTGGTCTGTGTTAGCAGAAGTCATGTTCCTTCCTGGCCCCTTTTCACACATGTCCCTTACATCCCCTGCTGAAACAGACAGCCCAACACATTTTTCACACCCCTGTTGTCTGACAGGAGAATTCATGGGCTCTACTTTTTTGTTTATTGGCTTTATGCAATCATGGCATAAAAGTTATTACCAGCACAACAGGGATATGGCAGGAGGCATTCAGTTGTCTTTAGGTAGCCCAAGAATGTTACAGTTACAGAGGAAATGTCTGATTATTTTTTTTCTGAGTAACATACATACACCTCAAAGTTTATAAGACCATCTACCCCCAGCATCCCCTACCATTGGTAACTATGCCTCGATAAGGATTTAACCCTTTTTGCTTTTCTGCCTGGCCACCTTTCCATCCTGAAATGCATACCCTTTGTCTTGACACAACACTATGAAGAGAACAGGGCTGTTCCTAAAGCTAACCCATCTGGAACTCACTCAAGTAAAGGTTCTTTGCAGAAGCCATTGCACTGAAGGACGTTCCTGAAATTACACTGTTTTAACTTTTTGTCACGTATAGCAACTGTGAGGGATGTAGACAGCAAGAGATGAAACCCCAGACTCCAAGGTCTGCTCTGATATGGAATCTCTGGACCAGCAGGGTACATATCCAAGATGTGGTCCCAAAATTCCCATCGTGACTCCAATGAGGATAGGAATGCAACAGTGGCATACCTGGTGGAGGACAGTGCTTTAGCCAGATATAACCTAGCAGCAGCACATTTTTCACACTGCTGGATGATAATTACAGCTCTGCCTGGAATTAAATCTGCCGTTTATGGGGAAAACTTAGCAGGTCCGGCTTTGTGATATGGAAATGGTGCACTGACAGGAAGCGGTTTCAATTGGTTTCAATTCATCTTCATGCATTATTCCCTGCAGAAAGGTGGATTCTAACTTTCCAAAGCCTCTGCTTACAGCGAGTGATCTGAGGGTCCTGCCCTCAGTAAACTCTTGCAGCTCACAGTAGAAACCACCAGGAGCCAGAGGAAAAAACACTGGGCCAGCCCCAGTAAATATCTCCCTGTTGTGTTTGTTCCTCTGTCTCAACGCACTTCCAGGCAGATTGCAGAGGAACACATTCACAGACGTGTGAACGAAAACAAGACAACAGTTACTCAGTTCCTCTGTCAGTCCTTCCTCAACTTTGGTTTTTAAGAGTTACCTGGATTCCGATCAAAATTCCTTTCTTAGGAAACGTAAACCCAGTGGCAAGCATGGCTTTCTGGAAGGCAGAGTACACATCCTCCCCGAAGCATGCAACCTAGGAAAGGCACAAAGAAGAAGGCTTGAGGGGGGAGGGGTGGGGTGGGGGGGAATAAATACAAAACAACCTAAGAACAGTGCTTTAAAAAACAAGAAGAAGAAAACATTTAAATATGCTCTTTTGACTTCTTCAGGCAGAATAAGACTGCTTTTGTACGGAGCCTGCAAGCATGGGAAAAAATAAATCAGAAAATCATTGCAGACAAATCTCAATTTTAATGAAGCAATAACGAAGGAATAGGCAACACTTTAGTTTCAAATGGCACACCAAGGAGTAACAGCAATTGATTTTGCTGAGTTATGCGAATGCTGCACACAGCTTCTGCTCCAGTGTTTGTAAGTGCATTAAAAATGCTTAACGTTATATAAGGTTTAAATACCAGCGAGGGTTCTGCATGCAGGCCTGCTTCTGCGTGTGGACACAGCAATCTCCATAAGACTGCACTTGTGCTGTCATGCACTCCTGGAAGTTTCTTGTGAAGATAAGCCTCAATATATAAAGGTGTTTTGCCATTAGAATTTCACAGATTCATGAAATTCAAGCAAAATGTCAGAATGTAGCAAAGAAAACAACTACAAACGTGCCAATTCATAAGAATTTGTTTGTTTGTTTGTTTGTTTGTTTTCAAGCAAAAACCCGATAAAAGTCATTTAGCAGTTCTCCATCACTCAGAACTGCCTGTGGAGCTCAGTTGCTTACAGACCATCAGATGATAATGATTTCTGCAAGAACTGAACTGTGTTGCTCCTCCAAATCTGAGATTCTGATGACAGAAAAAGGTTTTTTGAAAGTTTAGGAAAAGAAAACAGCCCTTGCCTTTCCTGGCCAACTCTACACTTGTTGAAAAACAGGCAGAAGCAGAAAACATCATAGCTTTTTCTCTTTGAAATAACAAATCTACACACATAAACAGATGAGATAAAGAGGCTGATTGAGAATTGCTCTCCCATTTTCCTCTTACGGTCCTTCCCATCACAGAGTGAGCCCTCACATTCATGGTCTTCCTGTTACCATGGTGAGCAAAAACCAGTATGTCATGTACAAAGAACAAATGGTGATTTGCCAGATCTCCTGAAGTGGAAAAAAAACTATACAAACAAAAATCCCACAAGGGACGGGAGGGAAAAAAAAAGTCATGACAACTTGTTTCTCAGCTTCTCTCTAAAAACTCACCCTTGAGTGTTCAGTCTGTTCTCCTGTGCTGATATCCTGAGGGGTTTATGCATCTCCTAGACTTTCTAGATGGTGGACAGCCCTACTCTGTATGCTTGGGCCAGGGGCTTTCACCCTGCCAGGAGAGGACTACTATTACAATGGGATCAAAGCACCCACAAAACTTGAAGGGACCCCCAGCACTGTGTCTGCTAACGTTATAGGAACGGAGACTTCCAGCAAAACACATCTCTCCCAGGTAGATGTGACAAATTCAAGCCCAAATCAAGCCGTGTGTTAAAAATGTCTTTGAGGAATAATTGAGCATTTTACCCGAGGAGAGTTATTATCCTTACTTCACTCATAAGAAAGACCTTCATAACTGTCACATTTTATGGCATTTGTGAATATGGATCTTTCTAACTCATAAAAGTTAATAATCCCTCCC
This sequence comes from Oxyura jamaicensis, assembly GCF_011077185.1. NCBI lineage: Eukaryota > Metazoa > Chordata > Aves > Anseriformes > Anatidae > Oxyura > Oxyura jamaicensis. The sequence goes on along the minus strand of NC_048899.1, from coordinate 7,018,359 downwards.
TTATGACCAAGGTAATCTCTGACTCCATATAAAGCACAGAAGGATAATTCTTGCCCTTAGTTACATTTTTATTCCTTTTTTTGGGGAGTGGATGGGGGGCAAATGTTTTCTGTGTAGTCATTATTATTCTGAAAATAAGGAAGTCACTTGGCTTTTTTCTGCCCATTAACTACATTGAAAGGAAATCTTCCGCAATACTGATTTCCCCCACATTAAAAAGAGCAAAATAAAGTAATTCTGCAGAGATGTAGGAGACCTAAGGCTGTTCTAACCATCTAGTTGGGTCTAATGATTTTTCATACTAAAAGGTAAGTCTTTTCTAACGAAAACAGCTCATGGAGACATACCCAAGCTCACGTCAAATGAAGCTGCCCAGGCTCTGCTACCTGCCTAGCTTTGGCAGAGCAGAGTTAAGCCTAATGTAATAGCTTCAAGATTTAATCGCTTCCCAAGTGGGTTTTCCAGAGAAAAATCTGTTATTGCAACTCTTCTCAAGAAGTAACTGAGCAAGCAAGTTTAGAGATATCTTGGATATGTCTGCAGAAGCTCTTGGAAGAGCTTCTCAAACAAACCTCTCTGTTCCATGTGAGCTAGTATCCCTTCAAAAGGTGTATAGAGAAACATGTACCTCTTACAGGGTAAGGGCTCCCATCAGTGCCGAGCCTACGCAGGAAGAGGAACAGCTCTGTGCCTTTACAGCGTGCTATTTGTATGCCAGACACATTTCAGAAACACCTCACAGCCCTGCTGCAGAAAGAGTGGGTAAAGCAGCCCCGTCTCCCCCTCGTCCTGCTGACAGCCAACACTGCAACCATTGCATTTTATTCATTCTTTCTCACCTTTTGTGCCTTGGGACATGTCTTGATGGTTACCAGGCAACAACAAAAATATCCCCACGTGTAGTTGTTGCCTTTAAGTAACTAGCACGTTCCAAGACCAAAGGCTCGTGACCTGGAATCTCGATATTGCTATTCTGGTACATGCCAATGGGGGGCTGGAAAGCTGAACATGCTTGTCTGTCAAGAAGCAGGTGATTCATAAAACAGACTGATGCACTGAGAACCTCCCAGAACCCGACAGCTCTCAGACAAACTCATTTCAGGCTGTCACACCAACCAGGTCCAAGTCAGGGAGCCAACATGCAGGTAAAGAGGGACATCCAGTGGCTGAATCAATCGGGTTTTCCAGGACAACGTGTTTTTACAGATAAGAAAGATGTTTTCAATTTTCTGAAGAAGCTACAGATGTCATTGTGATTCAGGCAGCAATAAGATCACTTTCAAAGATTCATGTTTACAGGCAACTTGTTAAAAAATAAATAAATCTAAAAGATACCTCCCCCGTAGAGGCCATTTCACATCGCAAAATGGGGTCAGCATCTCTCAGTCGGGTCCAGGAAAACATCGGGGCCTGGTAAGAGAAAGAGGGTGGGCGTGAGAAGGGGATGAACTGTATTTAATGGATCAGTACCAAAAAAAAAAAAACAAAAAAAAACATTTTAAGCAACAGAAAGAGACAGACATGAATTAATCCAAAAGGAGCACTGGTCAAGGCTGATAAGCAAAGGAGTAGTTGGCAAAGGAGCTTCCCCAGCATCTCGATGGACTGGAACAAATAAACACCTATTTCACCAATAAATCTTCCTCTTAACTCTTGCAATCTTGCTCTCTCACTCACATCCTGATGGCAGATTTCTAATCTGTGATAACCCCCTATCATTTTTAAGACACATTTTGAAACAGAAAGCGTGCAAAGTGTTTAATTCATGAAACAAGAAGAGATACTATCTGAAGCAAGTCAGTTTTTCTGAGAAAGCATTTCTCCGGCAGAAATTTTCATCCACAGGATCAAACCATTCCACAGGAACACACGCTTTTGGTGGAAAGTAGCTGAATCTTGGCAAATAGTTTTCACATCTTTTTATTCTCTCCTCCAAAAAGTACACATCACTACTTTTTTACCTTTCATAAGGATATAACTCTTGGTTATCTTCATGATTGTTCTGAGGATATAGGACACTGCAGTCTTTGTTAGCCTCTGAGATCTCATCTAACTTGACGATAAAACAAACAAACAAAAAAAAAAAAAAAAAAAAAAAAACCCTCCCTTGTAAAAAGCCAATGACCACATGTTGCAGACATTCCGAAACAACTTTCTGCTTGCAAATAACTTCCTATAGGGCTTCTCTATCTTAAACTACTACAGGTATTTACATAAGGACAACATCCTTGATGCTTAGAAAATATTCTGCTTTGAAATCCAGAGACACAATTCTGTGCTTGGAAGTCTCTGAGGTGATGCTGCAGACAAGACAGATGCTGTTTCACTACACCTAACAATGACCAACTAAAACGTGACAGCAGAAATTCTCTGAGAAAGGTTTCTGAATAAACGTCGCCTGTCTTGGTGAATTTTAGACCAGTTTTGTTTCTCCTGTAAGAGAAAATTTTTACAGTAGCCAACTCTACAGTCTTAAGCTCAGCTCTGACGGTCAAGGTGGATCATTTTTAATGCATATTTTGTCTTGAAAGGAAACAACCACGAAAAGCCTTCCAACCAGTTCCCTAAACTTTTGTCTGCCACAGGCATGAATGCAAATCAGCAGGAACAGACTCTGGTACTGCAAATAAACTTGGTCAGGCTGTACTTGTGTCACTCTGAAAGCAAACATGGCAAGACAGTATTTCAGTCACTAAAGCTAAAATGGTGGGAGTTCAAATTCACAAAGGAGCATCTACGTCAAGAAAGAAACCAGTTTCATATTCTCTTTTCAGAGCACTTAAGAACTGCTGGAGAAACAAAATCCCATTTTCATGCAAATATTCCTAGCAATAAAACCGTTAGAGGACAAAAAATATGATGCTCAAATAACGAGAACCAGGTTTAACAGAAATATTTTTCAAAGTTTAGCATTTCCAAAGGCATTATCAGGTTTTTACATCTGACAAATCCATACAGAACACCAGCAGTACAAAAACCTTTGTAGTGACGTTTTCAAGTACATAGCCAGGTTTTCCACTCTGTAGCCCCCACTCCCAGGAGAGACCAAACTCTTGACTGGTTAGCTAACAACAGCACAGGAGCCCTAAGCCTGAATAATTGAAATCTATAGAAACAAGAATAAATAAATAAATAAATAAATAAATAAATAAATAAATAATCTCTGATTAGAATTTCAGAGAAACACTCATTTGTGGCATCAAAATAAAAGGTAAAATTACTTCCAGGCTAACTGGTTTGCAAATAACCTGAGATGGCTTGGATCATGGATGTGGCTTGTATTTTAACAGGTCTGAAGATTTTATTAGCAGAAAGATGTTAGCCATTTTCTGTTTCCTCAGTTTTCACTTACTATGTGAACTATTAAAGCTGGAAAGTGTCCGTATGAACAATTTTCGTTATCAATCATGTTTTCTGCACTGCTGTTCTAGATTTTTATGATGAGGTACTTCAATTAATTCTTTATATGTTTTTGAAAGCTTGGTGGAAGATAAAGTACACTTTGGTATCTTGGGTGCCGTATAAGCTCAGTAATTAAGAAGAATGAAAATTTGGCCCCACTGAAATCAAAGGATCCAAGACTTTCACCCCCTTTAACTAACTGGTCATGCATATAAAGGAGATTCTGTGCATCCAACAGCCCATGCTCCAAATCTTGAGCATAAAATCTAGGGGTACTCAAAACACTAATTTGTGCATGCTCAAACATGTGTCAGACAGTGTTACAAAAAGGCCTGAACTTCAGTACTCAGCCCCCCCAGGTACATATTTTTCAGGCAGTTTAGAAACACAATTGAGTAGGTTCAAAGTAAGAAATAAAAGGAGATTGATTTTGTTAATAAGTACTGGAAATTTTTCATTTGATGTCTCTAAAATTCCCAACATATGTTGTAACAGAAACTGGAAAGAGTCAATTTGGCCCTTGGCTAATGAGTAAATTGTTCTCCAGGCATTAAAATACTATAACCTATTAATGTGATAAATGCTGACACTATTTTGATCTTCTTTTGTGTGCTTTTTGAAACCATACCTTAATCCCAATGTATTTGGAGGGAATAATGGGCTGCTCCAACGTGGGGAGGGTTGACTCGTTAACCTCTTTTCCAGTCATCACTTTCGTGGCCACATCGATGAAATCCACACCCAGAGTCTTGGATACAAAAGGGAAGGAGCGTGAAGCCCTCAAGTTGCACTCTATCACCTGATGGGATTATAAAGGAGTAATATCAGGGTCAGGCACTATGCAGTGAAAAACCAGATTACTTCATGTTTCTGGAAATCAGTCCTTACTCCTCTTGGCAGAGATGCTCTTCACATTGCCAGATAAGAAGCACAGAAATGGTGTTTGGCATTACAGACACCAGTGAGGAATGGGAAGTGGACAGTTTGAGACAGAAGGACTCCAGGGTTCCGCAGCTGAGTTTCACCTCTATTGTCTGAAAATTGGACCCCAGATTAGAAACCATTCTGGAAATTGTGCTGTACCATACTCTAAATTAGTGCACAAGAAGCAAGGGAATTCATGCACCTGTATTAGGTACAAGCTTTAGAAGCCCACCTTCTTTTTCCATGGTAATGTCACTTCCCGAATGCCCGGGCTACCACTCATTACTGACTTTCCTCATCTACATCTGGGAGTCATTCAGTGACCCTAGCAAGAAACAGAAGTTCTGCACCCTGCTGAGAAGCACACCACGGAGTTCATTAGCAAGAGAGAAATTGCTGTAAGTTAGAATGAAGGGGTAATGGGCAAGACTAGGTAAGCGAGGACAGGAGGACAAGGGGGGGTTATCCAGAGAAAAGGCAAACACCACTGAGGGACAGCAAGGAAGGAAAGACTCCATTCTGTCCCTCTGTGGAGTTTCTTCTGTTTCATGGTTATTCAAAAAGGTGAAGAACAGTTAAGAACATTCTTCTCAACTAATAGCCCAAACAGAATCTTTCACTAGTAACATAATCTTCTATACCATGGCAGAATTTCCTTCCATTCACTGCTTCCTCAGTCAAACTGTTCTAATTCCTCTGACCTTCCTCCATTATGGGTAACAGTTTGCTTTCTGTGGCTAAAGGGTCAGACATCTGCCGTGCTGCTCTTACTGGTAGCTTCTAAGACCATACTACGTAGGAAACTATCTTAACAGCTTATATTAAAGGCTTAAACACTGAAATTGTCTTTCTTTCTTTCCAGTGACATGGAAGACTTATCTTAACAATCAAAACAGCTAAAGATCAGAGAGGATAACAGAGCTGAAAGCAATCATATGCAGTTAATAGGATGAGGCACAGGTCTCAGTGCTGTCCATCACATTAAACAACGATGATTTGTGGAAAGACAAAAGCCTACAGTGAAATGAAGCTATTGCTGACAGACAATGCAACCAGACCCACTTCTCTCTCAGTGGCAGCACTGCACAGGCAGGGAAGGATGCTCTCTCCCAGCCAGGCAGGGAGAGCTGCGTGTCACAGGGATGGCACAGGTGAGCCACACACCATCAGACAAGGCAGGTTAGAAACCCACAGCTGGGACTGCCACAGAGCTTCCGTGACAGGGACTACAGGAACCACACACTGAGCTATCCAGAGCAGAGTCTGATTTCCTTCAACAGTCACGAGAGCTCTTACCAGCACATCATTGCCTCGCACCAAGAACTGAATGTTGAACGGACCAGAGATGGCAAAGGCCTTTGCAATCTTCTTTGTAGCAGCTTTTACCTGCAAAAAACCAATATGTGTGTGGTTATTATATATGAAATGAAATCCTACAAAATAGCCCCACATCAATAAATCACCTCACGTGTATTCCTTTAAATTCCATCTCTCTGCTATAGCATAGCTTTTCACTACACCCTCATTTTGGCAAGAGCATTATCTTTCAGAAGCAAACAGTGTAAAATCTGTCTGGTAATCCAGAGCCTGGGGCTCCATTTGAGGGCAGAAGTAAAAACGCAGCTTCATGTGCATGTGAGAAGGGGAGAGAAAGACAGAATAAAAGCCTGTCCTGTCTGATGTAATTCCTACATTGCACACTGGAGCCTGTACAACTCTCTTTGTGAAATAATGAATAATGATGTTTTGCCATTTGAGATTAACTACTTGCTATTACAGGCATCCCAAGAGTCTTCCACCAGCAAGCCTGTCCCATCACAGGTAAGTGGAAGGTGTGTCAGCAGAAATACTCTGGAACAAATTGGGATAAAATGCTATGGCCATATTTTCCAGGTTGTCAAGAAATCACAGCATTTAAGTACAAGTGTTTGAATAGCTTGGCTCCAGAAGATGGCTATTTTCAGAAGCAAGGCCTTGAATATTGTCATGAAGTTGGAACACAGGCAGGATGACGTCACGGAGGACTGCACGTTTTGTTTTGAAAATGCATTTTGACAGCTAACTCTGTATTACTAGGTTTATTCTTCAAAGAGGAACAAGTCAAAACAAGGTGAGGTTCATTCATTCCAAAATCCCTTCCAGAAAAGGCAGGCAGCTATAAACTCATGCATCTGACCTAATCACTTAAAGACTAGAAGTGAACCACAGCATACTCATCAATTAGATGCTCCTCCACTGCTATGAAAGTTTGTCCTAAAAAGGATGATAAAAAAAAAAAAAAAAAGAAATCTAAAAGCCCCTACCTCTACTCCTTAATTTAACGAGGTACAATTCAGATGATCAGTACAATGCAGTATGTACAGTGGAGCCATTCACAGGGTACACACTTAAATCATAGGTTTGCAGAAATCATACTGGCATTTAAAAAGCATCATTGATTTGATTTCTCCTGAATTCCTCTTTTAAGTTCTCCCAAGCAAGGAGAAAGGTGATTCAAACTCTTATTTTCCTTTTCTTTTCAGAGCAAGAGCAAAACCTACCTTCTCCAAGGCTCCCTGGCTAATAGTCTGTGCAGGTAACATGAGAGTGGCATCTCCAGAGTGAACACCTGCATCCTCCACATGCTCTGAAACTGCATGCGAGATAACCTGCATACAATAGTGATACAGTAATTAATCACCTCACACACTCTCATGAGCTGTGCCCCCAAGTCCAAACCCTCTGCTGTGTACAGACTGGCAGTGTCCTGAATAGAGCTCTATCCAAAAGTCAAAAGAAATAGGTCAAAAAGGGAATCTCCCAAGATTTTGGGAAGAACAGGCCGACAGCAGACACAGGGCATATGAAATAGAGAATCGTGTTAGTGTCTTTCATACTGTGGTTAAGCAAACTGAAAATGATAGCAGCTACCACAGCCTGGAGATCCCATGACCCCCTCTATCACTGCTGACTCAGAAGGTAAAGCCTCATTAGGCTTTAAACCAGCTCTTTAAGTTCTCCTTGCCACAAACACAAACAAGTTGCCATTTTCCATCATTTGTAAATATTTGCTTGCACTTTCATGGTATTTTAATTGTGGAGAAAACCAAGCAGGGGAAACTCAGGCCCTAAGGTTTTAAGCTAAATGAATTGCATCAAGGTGCGCCACCTTGATATCCAAAAAAGACAATGATCTTGTCTGTTGGCTAAAAATAAATATTGAAAAGAGTATTTCTATTAAATGACAAGTTTGTGAGTTGTTTTTTTTTTCTGAAAACTGTATTTGATTAGTAATGACATGCAAGGCAAAGCTGTAGTAATAAGACTGTGGTAATACCGTAAAACATGCTGACAATTCTGATACAAGTCATTTGCGAAGCCAGTGATTTGTGAATCCAATAGAAGTTATATCCTAAAGGATTCAGGCATGTGGTTAAGCAATGTTTAAAAAAAATATTTAGGTGTATACAATAAGGTAGGCTGAGCTTTTCAAGCATGATGTTTTTGAACCTCAGAGGAATTCATCTTTTCTTGTCTCTCTTCTCTTCTTGGCACAAATCCACGGCTGTATAAAATAAATCATTAAAACTCACATAGCTTTGCAAATTGTTGATCTTTAAAAAAAAAGTTTAGTATTAATGAAAAGCAAAAAGTTCTTACTCTTCCTGCCTTGGCTACAGCATCCATTTCCACCTCACGGGCATCTTCAATAAATTTAGTGAGTACCACAGGGTGATCCTGTCATGATGACAAACCACAAGAAGCAAGCTTTTAGTCGAGAGTATTTGTGGATCATCCAAGTGCTTACTATTCACCACTGTAAAACCTTTGGAAGTGGAATCCCACAAGGCCTATCCTGATTTCCAAAGGTTAGTGATCTTTGCCAAAGAAATAAGAGGGAGAAAACTTGGCATAATTTCACCAAAGGCACTGAAGCCCTCCATAAGGTGTCACCATGACAGTGAATATTTGGGGAAAAATACAAAGAGCTTTTCGGTGAGACCATGACAGAAGGAAGATAGTGGAACACCTGCATGGATCCAGAGACCTCCGATCTTGTCTCCCAAAGATGTTCCTTACCTCTGAGACCTTCAGTTTGTCTGTGAGCCTCACAGGCACCTCACTTGCCTTTTGCTATTTCAGTGAGGTCACATATTTTAGTCAACCTATCTATTCCTTTCTCATTTCTCTGCCTGGTTTCCTAAGTCTCCCAGGGAGAAATTGCCACTAATTATAGCTGGCCAGGAATGACCTGTCTTTGAGTCTCAACACGTTCCCTGGTATACACAGTTTTCCTTCCTTCTGCCTATCTCTGGGATGCCAGCGCACACTTCTCCAATGTTTTCTTCTCCCAGGCACTCACTCCAACAGATGGTTAAAAATCTAATCCGCATTCTTCCAGGCCAGCTTTATGTCTCAACATTTTACCTGTCCCATCCACTATTAACTGTCTGTTATTTATTAGAGAATAAAATGGAATAAATGACAGCCTATGCATGCTCAAAAGGCTCCTCTTGAAAAAATATAAAGCAACTCCAAAAGTTACAGGACACAATTCCTTACCTTATCAGTGCAAGGGTAAATTCACAGGCAAGGACAATGCCACAGCCTATGTTGTTTCATAAATTTAGTGGCCTGTGTCGTGTAACTTTCTGTCTTGCTGCAGTTTTTCACCAGGAGATTTTATATGTGCACACAACCTTGTCTATTCCAGTCTGTCTCAACTCTCGCAAGAAGTTTAGACTGTTATTGACAACATAAACACCATAATGAGGCAACACCACCACTGCAAAGTGGCTAAAACAACACATCGCAGGTCAGGCACTTTATCGGAGATGCTTTGTTGGGTGGAGCAAAAATAGATGAGGCTTTGTAACTAGAAAAATGAACTCTGTGTCCCACGCAGATGCTCACATTCAATTCTATGCTCACAGGTAATTCACTGGAACCAGTCATGGCCCATAAAGCCTTGACAAAGCTAAAAAACCTCCTTAATTTAGAAGCAGGATACAGTACTTTTGTTCTGTTGTGCTTTTTGCCTGCTTAGCTTCTACTGGCTGTTGTCAGTACAAATATACTTCACGAAGAAGGAAGTCGTCCCTTTACAGTCTGACTACACTAGCAAAAATTTAGCATGTAAATCTAGCATACTTTTCTGTAGGATCAAGGCCAGAGTAACCAAAAACTCAAGGCGTGGCCACAAAGTACAGCTGGCTGTGCTTGCACCAAGCATCATTGCCCAATTAAAGTTTATCAAGCTGTGACAAGTTAAGCTGACCAGGGGTTACTTTCCTGGGCACTACCATGATAAAGATGCCCAAAGAAAGCGTTCTGTCCCACTGAGCACTGCTGTCTGCTTTGCTTCTGTGAGCACATGGGGAAATACAAATGAAGTACAGAAAGAAGCTCAGGGTTTTGGGTGGCTGAGCATTGCTGAAAATCTGTTTTCCACCACTGTTTGCAAATGATACCGAGTGGTCTTCTTTCCTCCACGTTAACCTATCCTTCAGGATATTACTACTTTGCAAGGTCTCTCCATTTGACTAGCTCTTTTCTTACCAAAAGGTTAAACTTCCATCATTTGCCTCATGCATTGAAAAAACGTTTTTGTTGTTGTTGTTGTTGTTGTTTTTCTTCTTGCTCAAGCTTAAGAAATCCACCACCTATGAAATCCTCTGAGTAAGCAGCAATGTGTCTGCTTCCTTAGCCAGTTGTGTTTTCAGAGAGCTGCTCTAACTACTTAACTCCAAGGTTCCCCATGAGAGCAGTGTTTATGGCATTACAGCACTTTTCTGAACAGGGATCATTCCAAAAAAAATAAAACATAAGAAATGGGAGAGAGGTTAGGGGGAACAAGAAAACAGGCCAAAAGGCCAAGCCAAACTCCGAGGCTGTTGAAAGGTCAGATTCCATATTCTGTATATTGTTCATTTGAGGTCAATCATTTCACTTTTTCCTCCTCCCACACTCTCAGCTCTCCAAACATCTCTTACACACTAACACTGATAGCAAGGATAGGAAAAAAACCTCAGGCTTTGAGCTGTTTACTATGTTTTGAAGCATTCAGGTCTTTGGGAAATTGCTCAGATTTTTTCTTTTCTAAATTTCAGTGTTCTAGACCAAAACCTTCCCCTTGATGGAAAAAAGACACTAAAAAAGCCAAAATAACTTTTAAATCAATTAAAACTGACACCTTTCATCTTCTGCTTTACATACTCTGCAGATCAGTAATCTCACTGCATTAACTGTAAGCAAGCACCAGCTTGTACCAAAGGAAGCTTAGAACATGATTTGGAGAGCTAAATGTCGTAACAGAAGCTTGCAAAGGTTCCTGCATTCAAGATCCACCCGTTAGGGAATGAACGGAGGGGTCAGACTTGAATTTCCCTGGCTTCTCCCCAGGCAAGGAAGAGAGTTGGGAAAAAGTAATACAGAAACAGAGGGAAAGCGCAGCACAGGTGGAACAAACACAGCAAACACAACAAGCAAAAGCAGTGGCAGGGCAAATATCATTACCTGAGAGACTCTGGTGGCTTCTGCTAAGAATTTCTTCATTTCATCTTCAGTAAACACTACATTCATTGCAGACCCACTGTAAGAATGACATGAAAGAAAAGGTAAACCAAAACCAGATCATCTTCCCTCATGACGGTAAGGGAGACATTACAGCATGAGACACCCCAGCACAACTACCTTTACATGACAGGCTAGCTGAGCAAGACCCTGGCTTAAGCCACCTGCTCATTCTACAGGTGACCTCCAGAACCATGATGAAAAATCCAGCAACGAACTGGGGCTGTGCAGCCTTAGCACTGCTGGGAAATCCCCTTTCTGACCCAAGCTTTTGAAGCTCCCCCTAAGCTGGAGGAGGTGGCTAGTCAGCCAGATATCCCCTCTCAAGACCCAGCCTCCTTCACCATGTTATGCAGCTTAGCTGTGAGCTCATGACAGACTCTTTGCCAACTGTCAGACCGAATGCTCTTCAGTGGCCAGGCCACTGGTGATGGTTGTGACAATGCAAATGCAGGTGACAACGGGCTGCTTTATGCTGACTGACTTCTTAGACTATAGGGGAGGGGCACAGCAGATACAGATATGGTGTCTGAAAGCTACTTTGAAATGTAGCTCTCTGTAACATCAGACAGGGATTTGGGAGAACATGGGTTAACAGTAATTCAGTCCCTTTGAAAGGCAAGATATTTTTTAAATTTATTTCTTAAGATCTAACATTGCTCACTTCTACTACTGCCACTCAGTTTCCCCTTTGCTTTGGTGGGCAAGCCCACAGAGGCTGTGGGGGAAAGTGAAGGAAGGACCTATCCCATGAAATCAGGCCCTTGAACCTAAGATAAATAGCCACAAGTACCTACATGCTTATACTTTATTGGACTACAACTTCAGCTGATGTAGATCAATAGAGTTCAATTAAATCCAGGGACCTATGTCAGCCTCACCACTGAGGATGTGAACTGGTGCACACGGAACATAAATGGTGGGGAAATGCATTTAGTTCTCAAAGGCAACTGGCAAATATTAAAGGCCATATCTGTACAAAGGATGAAGAAGTCTAGCTGTGGACCTGCTGCTGTTCTGCAAATAGAGGCCAGACAGTATGCTGTGCAAGGGCTTTTCACTTTATATTTCTTGAAGTTTGACATTCTGCAGTTTCATCTCCCTGAAATTCCCCTAATCCATCCTGAAGTTCCCCTAACCTTGAAATGCTCAAAATACCTTGGAAATACTGCATTAAGAAATACTTACATGGAAAGGGGCTCTACTTAATTGAATACAAATGGAAATAACAGGCTAAAAGGAGTGTGCCCTAAAAATCTAGAAAGTGACATCAGGAGCACTTTCTAAGTTGTCCTCCTGATCAGAGTGCTGGCTTTTAACTTTGCTTTGCAACTCCACTGCAAGCTTCAGAAACTGAATAGAAAAGTCACAATCAGCAGTCTTCGAAAAGATATTTCCTTGAGGTTGAACATATATGAAATGCTTTTTTTTTTTCCCTGTTTTAAATGAAAAGATTTTTTTTGCTCCCCTGAAAATGAATATTGTGTCTCCTCATTTTGATATGTTTCTTTTCATATGAAAAGGATCCTGTCTCCAATTTATTTGCACTTGTAAATTGTGCCCAGCAAACTGCCTCTTTGTGCCTAGTCAGCTATGAAGAAACTCCTCACAGAGAAGAGTGATCATTCAAAACCTGTGTGAGCACTGATGTAACTTCTTCAAAAAGTCTAGCTGTCGAAAATGTGCAGTTCTCTACAATGTCTATTTAAAGAAAAACAGCTGCCACAGCGTAGGGACATAAAACATGCCTGTAAGCAGAGAAGCTTAGCAAATAAGAAGCTGAATTCAAAAGACACACTGTCATTTTCTGATAAGAGATGCCAACCCCAATAAATGGCCTCAGCGCATTGCCTTCTGTTTTTCCTGGTGGCAAACAATCTTCTGGCTTAACTGTACAGGTAGGCTCAGGAACCTTAAGGAGTATCCCAGATGGCTCATGTTTTTGGTCTTCAGACATAAAAAAGGCAGTTCAGCTAAACAGACATTCTTAGGATTGTGTTCTGCCTTTGATCTGTGCCTGATGGACATAAGGGAACCGTTGGCTCCCTTTACTGGTACAGGCAGCAGTCGTTCCACTTGTTAAGACTGGCAGCTTTATGCTGCATGTACCTAGCACAGCATATTCCAAGTCCCCTAAAACGACTCTCTCCCTTTCCTCAAAAAGGCTTTTTTTTTTTTTTTTTTTTTTTTTTACTTCATACCCCCCAGCTCTGATGCTTGAGCCTTACCTCAGAACATAGGAAGGCCTCAGCAAACATGGGTAACTCACAGAGCCTGCAAATTCAACTGCATCTCTCTAAAGACAGGGAGGGAAAACATGCTGTGAACGAGAACATATTTTAAAGTCATTCCAAAATATCACTCTAACTGCATTTGCACTTGAAATAAAGAAAGATGTAGGGGACTACAGGCTGGGCTGAACAGAATACACAGCTCCTCTGTTCCAGAGTTGTCCTCTTCAGAACCTCCCTGTCCATAGAGCTTCACAGGGGAAAAAAAGGTGCTGACATGTCTCTATTCCTTTGCAATCTCCACATAATAGAGTAGTTTTCAAGGCCAGCAGAATAAACCAGAGTAGCCTGACAGTGGTGCTAACATTTCCTGGTTATATACCCCACGATGTGCGAGGATAATATGAAGACACTTCCCTTCCAGTTCCCACTCCACTCCCATACCGGAGCTACAGCATGATTTTGCAAGGATCAAAAAGTTCTTCAACAAGGATAGTAAAAAGATGTCGAATGCCTTCAGAATCTTGAAACGTATCAGTAAGTTGGTCCCTCCAGCAGATGCTCACAACACCTAGGCACTTTATCGTTTCCCAGATCATTTTCCAACTTACCAGAGTGCTGACTGCCTTCCAGGGAGCCTGGGCCACACGCAGCTCATCCAGAACAGCTGAGAAAATAGAGCGATCTTCTGCCCGGTCAATCTGCAAAGGATTCGTGCCAAGAACCTTCACTCCACTCCGGTACAGTGGCACTGCCAAGTTATTGGGAATCTGCCCACCTACAGAAATAATGCAACCACTGCATCCCTGTTGGCAGAGAGAAAGGAGCACAGTCACGTCCAAGTTAGCTTAACATTAAAAACTGTTATAATTAGGGACCCAGGGTATAGATTACTCATTTTTAGATTGTTACGAGTAAAGGCAGATGATAACTTTTCTGATCTGGAGGTACCCAGATTGCAAAGTCTGATTCAGAGCATAGCCTCTCTAAAAAAACACTATCCTCCTTGATGTCATCAACAGGCAGCAGTAACTTGAGGTCAAATTCCCCAGGAAACCAAAGGAGTCTGCAGTGTTCACATCCCTTTTGATATCAAACCAAGATTTTATCATTTCTGCCAGAACCACAGACTACCACCTTATTTTCATGTCACGTCTGGGGTCTTCTGCTTTCCCAGTGAGGGTAAGCACAGAGCTGACACATGCTCTCTCACTTTGCAGAGGAAAGGAGCCGTGCTACAAAAATATCACAGCCTGCAAGAAAACTCACAGCTCTGCTTGCTGGGGGCAGGTCTCCCTCCCTTCCCCTTGCACATGTGGGCATGGAGACCTTCACTTCAGCCGAGCCCTGCTGCGGCCACTGGACACCACAGCATGACCACACGAGGTGGTCCTCTTTCCCTCATAGACCAGCTCTTCAGAGAAAGCAGCCTCTCCCACGGCCAGGGACTGCCAAGAGTAGCAGATGTTCACACAAACTCTTTTGTACTAGGGTTGCAAGGCAGTAACCTCCAGCAGAGGGCCAACAGAAAACAACTCGAAGACTTCATTTCCCCCTCCCATGCCAAGAGCTTTATTTGCTAAGCAAACATCCTCCCCTAGCCCCAGAAGGCAAGCTTTAGGGAGCCCTCACTGCTGACCCCTTGCTGCCCTGCACAGAGCAGAGCCTAGCTCACCAGAGCCCAACCCACCAGGCAGCCCGTGGCGGTGAGTCCGGATACATTCAGCTCTTTATTTTAATTCGTCTTCATTATTTGTGCCTAGCTCTTCATTTCTGGTAGCGCACTCCACAGTAACAAATATTTCAGCCGAATTCTCACACATGCTCATTGCCATGCAGGTTATTTGCAAGCACTTAAATTCCCAAAGCAGATGAGTCAGGACAGGTGACACAGCATCCTCCAGCCTCAAAGGCACGCTTTGTGTTTGTGGCTGGGTAACCACAACATTTTAAGCAAGGAAATAATAAACATCAAATAACAAGGAGACAGCTGAGCTTCCTCATAAACGTACATCCTCCTTCAGGTGCAAATATGGCTTTTTTTTTTTTTCCTCTTTTCCTTACATAAACCCCTGAAGGCTTTCAAGTACAGTAGAGTTTGGTGAGGAAATTTTCAGCAATAAAAATAACAGGCTTTGGAGAACCTGCAACAATTATAAGGATGTGAATTACATTTAGATCATTTAATAATTCAGGGTAATTAAATAACGGGCACTTTAATTCCAAATTAAAGCTGGTGAAACTTTGCCCAAAGGAGAATCCGGCCTGCAGTACAGCCGTAGCGATGGGCTCCTTTGAACCAAATGTGTTTTACACAGTTTCACCCACCTCTAGCAAATGAGAAGCATAAATCAACATCCAATGCGCAGTGATCCACGGTTTGGCTCTATCCTTCAGAGTACCAATGTTCTTTTAATTAACAAGTGTGTTTTTTCCTGAAGAAGGTTAACCCCACTGGCCTTCCTGGAAGAGGAACTTCTTAATGAGGGATTGAAAGGGATTTAGAGTGGGAGATCTGTGAGCCGCGAGCAGGATGGACTAGAAGTGACTCAGGAAAAAAAAAAAAAAAAAAAAAAAAAAAAAAAAAAAAACAGATGATAAACGCTAGAACAAACCCTGCTTAACTTTAATGTGGATAATTTCCTACCGTAATAAGGATCTACTAAAAAAGCCTGGCATTTAAACAGCATTTATTATCCCAAGGTCTACAAGATTACTCATTTGCCTTGCATGCTAATAATATACAGTGATGGAGCTGATGTTTTTTATACTCTCCATGTATTCCTTTCTGGGATGACAAGCAGCTGCTAGCCAACAGCAGCCATCTGAAAGAGCTTAGGACTGGGAGGGAAAAACACCTTGTTAGCAGAGGGTGGGGCAGGGACAGAAGCTGTTTCATCCCACTTGGGGCTGTCCCATGGCATCAGAGGTCTCCTTCTCCAGCTCTGAAAAAAATCTGTTCTTTACTGGGTCTAAAACCCCCTCAAGCTTCCAGAGCCATCCAAAACACAGAACTTATCTCCAGTTCCTGGACTCCTTAGCATCCCAGATGGAGGAGAACCAGACAGCGAATAAGCAAACCCCTTCTTGCACCTTGGAACCGTTCTGGTTTGACAACGACCCAACCTAGCTTTGATGCCAAGGTCGGCCATCATCACAGTCTGTCCCAAACATATTTCAGCCACAGATGTCCCAGCTAACAGCCTCTCTTCAGCTGCTGCTTATTTCTTCCTTTAAAACAATTCCAGCCACTGAGCCCCTAAAATCAAAACACCGCCTACGTCCAAGCTAGGACAGCATCGGGGTCTCCAAAGAGACAGAGGAGATGGCTTCTCAAGCAGATAGTCAAGAATCACGTGCTCATTTTTACTCAGAATATAACCATAAATTGAGACCCAGCTGCTGTGTATTTTTTCCTTTAAAATTCTGCTTTTCTTTCCCAAAGAATGCCTTTGCCCAAGGAGCAGCCTGTTGCCCAGGCAGGGAACAGGTCTGCACTGCTGAGGAACGTGGGCAGACTGAAAACGGACTCCACCACATATCACTTTGTCATCAGCTATATTTTAATTATAAAGAAAATGAATAACATCCTTGCCAACAGAAAGCTTTAAAATATACACCGCACATAATCTAGTGAAAGAAGTCTGGGGAGAATTATTTTCCCCTTTATTATAAAAATCACTCTTTTTATTACTACCTTGCTTTTATGTCATTAGTAATAGAGTTGGGTTTTCTTTTTCCCTGAGTTTGAAAACAAATTAGACCATTAAAATTGTACCTAAGAGCCTCCTTTAGTTTTATGAATTGTTTCAGAATGATCCTAGAAGCTGAAAAAGAATCAGAAGAGGCCCTCAAGCAGAGAGATATTAAAATAAAAAGGGAACATCTTCTCTGGAAACAAAAAGCCAATAAATCTGAGGGAAGGGATTTTTTATTTTTTTATTTTTTTTAATTGTTGTCCTCACAGACTACCACCTAACTTTGCACATTCCCAGTAAACTAAATTTCCCTCCAAAGCACAGCTCTGTCTGCAGAGCTCAGTCTCTGGTGTGTCAGAGCAGCTGTGGATGTCGACTAGAGGGAGAGGTGGGGACAAGAGGGACAGAAAGAGGAGAGGCAGCTGAGGATGTCCCTGTGACAGCACCATGCCAAGCTATGAGCAGCACTTGGCAGGCAGGTTGGGGTCCCCATCATTTCATTAGTCAACCCACCTCTCAATGTAACCTAATTTGTCTAATTAGAAAACTGGGAGTAGTTGCCCAAGGTTTGATGTTAATCCTAGCAGTGCTTAGAGAGTTGATGCATCACCCCTACTGGGGGACGAGGGCTTTGTCCTTTGTTTGCTGGTGGTTCTACACCTGCGGTGCACCAATGCTCCAGGACTTCCAGTATTTGCCCCACTGGCACTACTCACTGTACGCTATAAAAATAGAGGAAGCTAATCAGCAGCAAAGTTTAAAAGCCTGGACTGAAACCCTGGCACTATTCATGTGTTCCATACTAAACTGGGATAGGAAGGAGGTTATTTGCAGGATCTTTGATCAAATCGTAAGTTTTTAGCTTTGTCATTTCCTTGGGGACCAACTTCCAGCTCCACTTGCCTGAGGAAATACTCTGTTAACAGGGCATTAGCATTTGGCTCACTCATTTTTTAAAAAATGACACAGCAAATAGTGTATTTTAGGCTATACTTTGCTGGAGGTTTGGAGTCTGTCCCCAGGTCTGCTCACATCCTTTGGCAGACTCTGTGCAGTCTCTTCCCTCCTCAGAGATTCCGTTTCTTCACTTACAAATTAAGCATAACAATGCCATTCCCTGTGGCCACTCCTTAAGAATTGCTCTAAAACAGTTAAGTACTTATTCTTCTTCTTGGGATTTACCAGACAGCTCACCCTAACTTTGGATGTTTAGGCTCAGACCCTAATGGGTTTAATGTCTCCAGAACAAATCCCTTCACCACCAGGTAGCACAGGATGCTGCTATTAGACCTTGAGATCCACAGCCCATCCCAGCATAAGCAAGGTCAACCTACAGACTGAGAAACGTGACTTCCAGCTCACCAAACCCTGCTGCAACAAGCAGGATGCTGCAAGCTTCAGTACACATGCATTATTCTTTTCACATATTTTTCTTACCTGACTTGCTAATTGCCAGCACCGTGTGTTTAAATGAGTAGTTGCTCCTCATCACCTATGCCTACCTTCTCTTTTGATCCTGCAGTAATTAGATGCTGTGTTTCATCAGTGTTATTTCTCTGACAAACTGTCACACCAATTTGCTCTATGCCCCAAGTTCAGAAGTTCAGTTTTGGTTAAATAAACAAGAGCTCAATGTTTATAGAGCTGGGCCTTGGGGATACCCCTAAAGCATTCAAAAATTACCCTTTAAGACTCTAGTGAGCCACCAGAGTCTTTTAACCCGCCCTAAATTAACACTTTGCAGCAACTGCATCTGTTTTTATGAAAATTTAAAGAAGAGGTAAATCAACTTGGAAAAAATAAAGTATGAAGTTGCAATCGAAAAATGGTCCCCCTAAAGTATTTTGCAAATGGCTCAAGAACAGAGCGTAGGGACTGGGACTTGACTTCTGATGGGCTTTTGCTTGTTCCCATATTTGGGAATCATCAAGATGTAGCCAGGTGATAAAACCTTTCTGAGAGCTACCTCCTATTCACAAAAGGGCTGAGCTCAGATTCGCTTGTACTGGAAAAGAGACAAGAAAAATCACAAGTTGAATATGACCTGGCTCCTCAAAGTCGCTTCAGCAAGTTACAACTCACACTGAACTTCAAGGAAGATTAAAGTTCCTGTAAGCACCCCTGATAACTTCAGTTTCCATAGTGGAACCTCCCATCATCAAATCTCCTTGGGACTCATCTGTGCCTCTTAGTATTGGCAGCTCTGAGCACTTGAAAACTCCCAGCAGACAAGGGCAATGTCTGGATCAGGAGCCAGCCCATCTTTCAGTTTGATGGCAAATCAAATGCCCTTCTGGCCTGCCTGCACGCCGACGATGTTCACCACACTGCCACTGTATTGTAAGGCCCGAGACTGCAAGCTCCTGAACGGCCACAAGTGTTGTTCTGTCTGCTTCAGGGGGAGCACTTGTGCTTGAAGTCAAGGATATGCTTAAGTGCTAAAGCTCAGCACTGCAAGGGCAGAACAATTTGTGCGATAAATGACTGTGCAGCAAATTAAATCTGCTTGTAAATATTGCACAATATGGCATCTTGCAAAATAATTTAATATTTATTTGGCATTCATTATTGAGCAGTCTGCTAGGAACATCAATGATGTGTAAAATGCAACACTGGGATCCAAACCAAACAGCTTTAGCTAGCAAGCTCTCCCCTCATCGCCCACAGCTGCTCCGCCAAAGCAAGCTGGTGACATGAATTTTGAAAAGTTTGGGCCACTTCATGGCTTTTTTTTGCTGCTTGTGCTTTTCTTTACCTCATATTGGTAGATGTCCAGGATCCTTTCCAATGACAGCTCCTCAAAGTACAGTCTGTCACACTCATCAAAATCCGTGCTCACCGTCTCTGGGTTGCAATTCACCACGACGGTCTTGTTGCCAAGCTGACGCAGCGTGCGGATGCTGGAGACAGCACACCAATCAAACTCCACGCTGCTGCCTGCCAGGAGACAGAAGTGGGCAAGGAAAGGATGGGTGCACAGAAGAAAACAAACAGACGTTCTCAGCACTCACGCTGAAAAAAGAAGAGGAAGAAAAGCCAACACTGCCTCCTGTCAGCTCAGAGCAAGCAATCCAATTGTCCTCCCACAGAAACTAATCATCCCCAAACATGGTCCTCCAGGAGCATCAGGTAAGCTGGCTCAGCTCCCCCAGCTCTTGCTGCCTCTCAGCTGACACACTTTGAGAAGGACTGAAGAGGCAGAACTTGGAGTTGACCAAACTGAGTGCACATTAGAAGGCAGCGCTGTTTACTCCAGGAAACACGAAGTATTTGTATAGATGCTGTCTGAAAAACGGAAGACTGAAGTGGTTTTTGCCTCTCAGAAAAGCAGTGTGGTTAACTAAGCAGAGAAATTACAAGGTTTGACTTTCCCAAGCACTGACTCTAGGTAAAGCAAATTGATGGATGAATGTTTGGAGCCACTCTGCAATCCTTTTACCTTGCTTTAAAGGCCTCAGCAACTGTGGCATCGCTCAGGCAGGCACATCCTAACTGTCCTGAGCCCCGAGTAAGCACTGTGCCTGCCTCTAAAGGAAAGAGAAAGAGGGAGTCGACTGGCACTCTACGAGTTCCCTGCTCTACACAACTTTTGGCAATGCTGCAGGCTTCAGGAAGTGCCAGAGTCTAGACATGAGGTAACAGCCACCATCCTATAAATTTCTGCACACAAACATCCAAGAGAGGTACCATAAACAGAGAATGATGCATACTAAAGAACATCATTAAATGGTTATGCTAACGGTCTGCAAGAAAACCTTGACCTCATTGTGATGTGTTCACAGTCATTACATGATCGTTAACCACTGATATATTTTATATACGTATATATAATTGTGTGACAAGATGCATTGGAAATTCAAGCTGTGCATAATTGCTGCCTCCACAACACCTAGTTACAAACAGATGGCTGGCACAGGTCACTCACTGACAAGCACACTATTTATTTCCCTGCTTCTGTCAAACAGGGATCTCAAAACATGCCTGGGCCTCAGCTAAAACCCCACAGAAAAGACAGGGAAATCAAATTTGAAACAGGATGTTTCCCAGAAGGGTCACCGTTCACCTTTTTTTATTCCACCTCAATTATTCAGGCATTCTATACATAAGAAACCTCAAATATAGGTCATGATGGTAACCTGCAGTCCCCAGCAGGCTGCCTTGGATACTACCTGGGAAAACAGCTGAACACTCCCAGGTCAAATCCAGCTGCATCAAGGCTCATATCCAAGCAGTGGGAAAAGTTATTCATTAGTAATGCTGGCAATGGGGCAATGGCTGGTGTAACATAACCAGACACTGCTCTGGAGAAGATAATTACTACAATACAAGCCTGGTTTTGAACTCACTTTCAGGTTTTGATCACAGTAAGTTGAGAACACCATAAAATTAACAGAGCATTCTGCTGGTCAAGGGGCTCAGTGCAATTGCTTATTTACACTCTTTTCAGGGCTGCCTTTGACACAGACAAAGCTTGATCAGATTGCTCCCTGCAGAGGACAGGAGATACCCTCCTGGCAGGAAGTGAGGGGCAAGCAATCCACAGCTAACGCTCAGCTGATCCCACTCAATTATGGTTGTAATTCGGAAGGTGCAGAGCAAAGCCAAGCATGCTGCTCACTTGCCTTCAAAGGATAACAAGTAAAAAGAATCAACTTGACTAGAGCACCTAGAAAAAAAACTTTTAGAAGTCTAAGTAATGGTTTCCTCTATTAGCAGGCTTTATTTAGTTGCAATCTCTTTCAAAGATTGATCTGATCTTCTTTCAAAGTCCTGGTCTAATCAGCTACAGAGCAGATAAGACCAGTATCAATCTGAATGTTTGATCTAAACAATTACAGGTTTTAGGCAAACAGCACAAAATGCATTTGCATAAATTCGATCAAATTATTAAACAATACCGCCACCCTTTTGTGTTCACATTTTGCAGCCATCATACGCAGCCTGTTGACTGGCAGAAGCATTCATAACAAAAAAAGTGCAATCTCGGAGCGTTCCTCCTGATTTCACTCATCTCAACATTCACACTGGAAACTGAGTTAAAAAAGACACATCGTACCAACAGCACCAGGAGCGCACCACGTGGCCCATCCATCCAAGCAAAACAAATGGATGCAGTTTGTGTTTCAGCTTTCAAAACCCATCACCATTACTTGTGAGATGCAGAGCAAAAATATTTCTGAAGAACAACCAATCTTTTTCTTGTCAATGACAGTGAGCTATTTGGAAGGATCCATGAAAAGAAACAGTAGTCACATAAAGAATTCAGCATGGTCTGTCTACCTAATATCCGTAGCCATGAGGAAACTCTTATGCTGCATAATCATCTGAGTGGACTGAAACAAGCTGCATACAGAGAATTTCTTACTCAAAAGTAGCTGAAGTAATCCAAATCTTTATTGTAGTCACCTATACTTGCAATATTAAAATGCATAATGTACAACAACGTAGTCATGAGCTGACAGTATACTTATCTAAGATGTGTGCGGCAGCAGCAAACTTCCATATGAGGTATCAGATTCTGAATGCCTTAGCATTTGCCAAAGGTACGGTTAAAAAAATTCCCTAAAACTTTGTGGAAATCACAACCAGGTGACATGCTCCTGAGTTTCAAGTAATAAAAAGTCTCCTGTTTTTCCAGGGCGTGAAATGAAGTCTCCAAGCAAGTGTAAAAGGCAAAGCTTCTGCTAGGAATTGATGTCCTGTGCACTGTGCTCCAGAGGGTTTTGTCACCACCATATGAGAAGAAGAACAAATGAACCACAGGAATATCCAAAGAGGGCTCGAGGGTGAAAGGAAAACAGAGGAGTTGTAAGAAAGATTTACCTATGTGATATGGTCCGCAGCCCAACACCATCACTCCACAGTCATCAAATTTTACATCGTGTTCCTGAGGAGGGAGGGAGAAAAGTCATTAGGGTCTGCACTCAGCAGCACCTAACTCCGTGCTTCTCAGAACAAACAGTTTCTGGCATTCAGCCCGTATCCAACAGCCTGATCCTTCAGGGCTCAAGTCTGCTCTAATTTACTGCGGTGTAAATGAAGTGCTACTCCACTGGAGCTACTGGTGCTGCACCCAAACCAAGGGAGACCCAGCACCTTTGACTTGGCTATCCGAGCAGCCCAAGGAGCTACAAGTTTTCATAAAAAAAATGCTAGGACAAGACGAGTGAGACAAATTCTGCATTCCTAGTGCCTGACCTGTGCACAGAGGATGTCAGTACAGGTATTACAAGACAGAGTCATAACAATGCAGAAGCATTAACACCAAATGCACTGGATCACCAGGCAAGACACAGTACCAGGCCTGCTGAAAGGGGACTCTATGTAATAGCATTCAAAATAATTGCTACAGAGACTGAAGCATTTGCAAGATCTCCAGAAAAACTGCAGCACAGGGGAAAGAGATCAAACTAGACAGCAATGAGAGTGTTGTTCCCAAACGCACCTACCTGCCCGCTGTACGTGACGTACAGGTAATTAGTTACTGCAGGGTACTCTGCTGCCAGCGTGTCGATCTGCAGGGGAGGAGAGCAGGGGCTGTGACTCGTCCAGTGCAAGATTCTTATGTACTGTTTCCTTCCCCCCCCCCCCTCCCCTTTTCATATTTTTGACTTAATATTTTTCCCACCCTGCCTTTCCTCAGAAGGTGACCCGACCTATGATGTGCTGGCAATGCAGCAAATGGCTGCCCTGCCCCCAGGCCTTGCAGTTCAGCCAACAGGAGGCTCTACCATCTCTTTCTAAGCTGCAAACTTAGCACTGCACCTGCTTGGTAAAACATCTTCACAGCCCAGAAGTTTTTTCTAGCAATCCTTTCTTGTCTCTGCCTTCCTCATTCTCTCAATAGTTTGGCAGTATTAATTACAAAGACCTCCATTCCTCCAGGTCTTTTGTCCTCTTTAGCTACGCCGTCTTGGATCTCCACATTACACACTTGGCTCCATTTACTCACACACTGACCACAAACATACACACAATAACACTTTGAGATCACCCCGAGCAGCAAACAGCAGTGGAAGTACTCTGTAGTTATAACATACCTCTTGCTTTGGTAATTAAATGGTGCAAAGCAAGAGTGATTTTCAACCATCCCTTATATGTGGTTTTCAACAGTCTCCCATGTAATCAGTCACCAGCGAGTCCAGAAGAATCATTTGCCTACCAGGCTGTTCAAACTGTTTGTGTCAACTACTGGCTGCCTGTTATACACAGTACCTGGTCCATCCAGGTCACCCTACTGCTCAGATTTCCTGAATGAACAGCTGAAACATTTCTACACAGCATACTGGAGAGGGAACAATGTTAAAGCAGCCCTGACGTGAATTTTTACATGCTACCACTTAAAAATCTTTCCAATTGTGAAGTACTTTCATGAATCCCCACTGGCAGTGCAAAATCCTTGTGAATAATGAAGAATGTGACCTTACGTCATTAGCGCTGTGTAGTGTCTGCTGCTCATTACTGTTGCTAATGCTGCACCTTGTACTTCATGGCTCAGGAAGAAACATATGCTTTGATGCCACAACTGCTGCGTAAGTCAAATGACCTTATTAAGGGTACCTTGGCACACCAATCAATCCCGCACCGCAGTGCCATGTGCAAGAAGGAACGTAGTGCAAGAGCAGGCACGTTCCTGCAGGCCAGGTGAGGACATAGAAGGAAAACGGCAGCTGGGGAACAGAAGGAGATTTGGCATCTGGAATTGGGCCTGAGGATACAGATGGGCTTTTTCAGAAACATTGACTAGCTTGGTTTGTTCCCCCCCCCCTTTAAGGACAAAAATCCCAGCTGGTGGCAGTTTAATACCACCGTACCTTAAATGCAGCGACAGAACACCTAGCAAAGCATTTGTGACACTGCCATGAATACTAGATGAGCTCATTACACTCAGTACTATTACAATGAATAGCAAATGAACCCATAAACAATAGGGTGTTTCAAATAAAGTGCTACCCTGTAAAAATTACTACCAAGACAAATGACATATTACACCTTTCATTGTCACCCCACGGTGGGCCAGTATCCATCTTCTCAGCCTTTTCCTGAAGCCAGGTAGCTGTGGTTCCACCTCAGGCACACCGAAAATTAAAAATAGTTTGTTTCTCTTTGGGGATGTTCAGTCGATATATTGATGTCACTACAGTGTGTAGAGGTAACAGCTAGATGGGTGAAATTTGTTCTCCTCTAACGTCAAAAGTCCCACTGATGACAACAGAGCCAAGGCTTTCACTTTGTTTTCCTTGACTGTGTTTAAGGGCAGAGAAGCCTCCTGCTCCTTGCCCCCTTAGAAGCCCTCACCCCAAAGAGCAAGGTTTGTCCCGGTACCTTTTTCACCCAGGGAGCTATGTTCTTCCTCAGTCTCAGCTGCCGGCACTGCAGTTCAGTCAGCCCCAGGCACTTCCCAACTTGCTTGTCCGAGAAGCCGAGCTGTTTGGCCCTCCTCAGGGTCTCTTCTGGAACGGCTTCACTGGTATGAAAGAAAGAAAAATGCATGAGGCTTTACAGCAATACTTAGAAGGCATACGAGTGCTTGTGTCTCCCACACCGCATCGGGGGGCAGTCACTATAGGAGCATGCACATGAAAGCAAGAAAAGGAAGACAACCCCACTAAGCCATGCGCTCCTCATACACAGCAGATCTTTTCTTGGGCTGGATGTCCCATGCAAATACTTACTAGGCAAAGCCTGCAGGCAGACTAGTGATGCTGGGAAGGAGAGTGTTTCTTTCACTTTGAGACAGGAGCGACTCATGCTGGGCCCATGATCTCCCCGGCAGCCTTCTCCTCCAAGCTGCTTTAAGGTCACCATATCCATGTCTGTGTGGTCTTTTACCATTACAGCCTCCACGGAAGACTTGCAGTGGTTCCTTTCTTGGATTCCTTATCCCCACATCTCCACGTCTAAACTTTAACTGTATCTCTCCCTCACCTTCCTCTTCCCAGTCCAAATTTTAAAATACAGGCCTCACCAGACTGGGCCAGCTCCGTAGCTGTGATTGCTCACACCTCCTGCCTCTCATCAGAGCCAACTGCTGCTCACAAAGCAGTGAAATTCCTAAAGCTCTGGGATGAACCACTCAGACGTCCCCTGACCCTGCTGAGCTGTGGGACAACTTGCCTCAAAGCACCACAATTCATCCCAAACACACCCTTCTTTCTGCTCTTTGGGCTGCTCCGCATTTGGATACGGTCGCTGCTTTGAAAAACCACGTCACTTCAGAGATGCATAGTAAAAAACGGCCTTCATAAAAAACGGCCTTCATCTGCTCACGTGCAGAGGTAGTTTCTTCTCTTTTACCAGCCTCAAGCAGGCTTTTCCCCCCCCCATGGCATCTGTGCTACTTCTTGCATTATGAAAAGGGGGAGAGGGAGATAGGCAGGGTCAACCATGGCACCTTTTTTTGCTTTCATAACTGCATTCAGAGTCCCTCATTACTTCTGTATGTTCTTGTTCTCCCACTTTTTAGCACTCCAAACTTTTGCTGTTTATTTCAAATACATTGCTTTCCCCCAGACATCTCTGCAGCTCGATGCTTTCTTGTCCGTTTTCATTTTTCCACCTTCTCCGTCCCCTCTTTATTCCCTGCATCGCACACTTTTTTCTCCCATACTATTTTTGTTTCGCTTTGTTTTGACTCTACCTATACCCCTGGTAGTTCCTGCCTGTCTGTGTTTCTAAGCTACCTTTTCTAAGCTTAGCTTTTGGAAAAACATAAAAAGCCTATGTATTTTTATCAGCACTTCTGCTTTTCATCTTCATTGCCAAGAGCATCCTTGCCTGCCCAATAAATCAATATTTTATGAGCAAGCAAGCTCTGAATCAGGAAAAAGGAAATGATTAACAAACAAGCAATTTTCCTAAATCAGAGCTTTTGAATTATGTCCTTTGCTTGATGGTATTTTTAAATAAATAGCATTATGTTATTTGAGTGGGAGGAGAGGGGTAAGGCCGCTTTATTGGAATGTGTCAGGAAGCTGAAGCATGAAAGAGTCATTGGATTTTCCACTTCAGCTTATGGAGCAGCTCCACTGCCCTCAGTGAAGCCAGGCAAAACAGGTGAGAGGCACCGAAGTGTCGAGCCAGCTAATTCTGAGAGCAGAACTGGGGACCAGAAACTTTGGAGTTCAAGCTCCTGGGCAGGAGTTCGAACTGCCCCCATCACATCACTCCTTACTCCAAGGGATCCTGCTCCTTGCTGCTCTCAGAAGGAAACGGTCCTGCCTAACCCAGCAGGGTGAGCTTCCCAGGTTTTGGATCTAGCCCCAAAAGCAGAAAGGTTTCCCAAAGACAGATCTGCTTTCCAGCACCCCAGCAATTAAAGCCTGCAGTTTCCATGTGCTGACTCCTCCGCTGCAAAAACTGCCCTGCTTCCCCAGAGCCCTTCCTCCTTTCTGATTACAGCTCAGAGGCAGGACTTCTTGCGTGAAGTGTGAACGCCAGAACTGAAGGCATGGATGAGTGCTTTACAAGAGGAAACACAGCAAGCAAAATCTGCCAACTCCCTGGCAAAACAGATGCCAGCCATCGCCAGCTGTTAGGAAGGATGCAGCCATGTTTGATTCCTCTCCTAGATTTGGCATTCCTTAAGTACAAGGGAGCAGACCTGACGATCCCAAGAAAACGAGCCAGATCCCATGCATGTTTTCTCCCTTGCTCTCCCTCCCTCGCATCTCAGAAACACACATTGCTGGCTGCCATCTGATTAGTGAGAGAAAAAGAAAACTGCCTTCATTTGCAGCTGGTTTCAACTCTTTTATTTTATTTTATTTTATTTTTAATATATCATTATAACAATATCATTCATTGCCCTCCTTATCAGCAGGCTGGGCAGAAAAGCAGCAGTGATAATTTTGCAGCATGATTTCCTTGCCTTGGGCTAGCAGCTCAAATCAGGCCAGGACATTTACTGGCACATCCTAGTCAGGTGAGGATGTCCATGCAAAAAGGGAACTGGTTTTGCACAGGACAACCAGCTTGCAAGAGAAAAGCTGAGTACCTAAAGGGGAGATAAATCTGAGTTTTTCCTCTAGTAGTCCCAGTGCATGATAAAAGTAAGAGATGTGGCTTTCAATGCATCTTTCATAGAAGAGATGTGGCTGGAACCTCAATTCAAGCAGCACCTAGGCAGGAAGGGTTTCCTCTTTTCTCACTGCCACGAAGGCGGCTTAATATGGAGGAAACGCACAAGGATCACCATGAGGCAGGAGAGGTTAGATGTGACAACCCAACCCCGTGGATATAAGCAAGACTTTTGCCACATAACAGTTAAAGAAAATCAGCACAAGTCAAACACCCAGCAGCGCTGCTTTCCAACTACTCGAAACCATGATCTGCCATGAGATTTCCATTTCCTAATACTGTTGATTTTTAGCATTTATACCCCAACTTCCATGCGAAGAATAAAAAGAAACATGCAAACAGTAGGTAGGGTGATGATTATATTGCCAATAGCAAGACTGAGACACGCAGAGGTAAAGGGGTGATGATTTTTCAGGTCCAGCATTGACCTAGTTCTGTCCCCACAGCCTCCGCTCCCACCCAACCCTTTAGACTTGCTGGGGACACTGAAGCCAGCAAGGGCACTATCAGGGTGATCTCTTTGAAGGCTTAAGTGTGTATGACCTTTTCAAGAGCTCACCAGAATTCCTCTTTTCATTTTAGTGCTGGATATCTCAGTTCTGGCTGTTTCCAAGAACATGACCCACTCCTACATAACTGCCGGCCACCTTCCCCTGGAGCATCACTTACTCTTCAAATACAGACCAAAGGACTTCTGAAGATTGAACTTCCTCACTAATTTATAATCAATTCTGAAACAAGGGAAGATGAAATGGCCACGATTCCTCTAACACTCCTTCTCCTAACATTCACCTTTGCAAAATGGCAGGAGTGTTGGAGCTTCAAAACTAGATGATCAGCCTTCTTCCACGCTGCCACAATCACTTAGCGGCTGTTCACTTCTCAAAAAGCCAGGTCCCCCCGACATTTCTCAGTTTATAAACAATATAAGCCTTTCCCAAACCTTGCTTGTGCCCCTTTTTCAGCTTCCGGTGTTGACTTATTGTTGCTTTTTGTTTAAAATTCTACCCTGTCATCTTCGGAACACCATCCACTCCGTTCTTCTTCAATAACAAACGATAAGAGGAAACGGAATAAATTCCCCTTAATGAGGAAATTTTCACCTGGCACAGAGGACCTGGGGAAATCTATTAACTGACTGGAAGAACGCTGGCAGCATTGCAATTACCAGGAGAGGCTGCTCGCTCCAGCACGGCCCTCTCTTCCACTTGACTGGCTTTCATCTGATCCACCAGTTTAGGAGTAAAGCTAAATAAATGGGCTGGCAGAAAGCCCCAGCTCCATATGGAAAGCAGCGCTCTTCTGAGCCCCCAGATCAAGCTCTGCTTCATTTTCGGTACGTTGTCATGTTTATGCCCATCCTGCACATTGCTTAGGCACATGCTAGCGAGCCTTAAGGAAAATAAAATAAAATGAAATTTAAGAGAAAATAAAATAAAAATCAGGACCAGTCTGTGAACTGAGGGGCAAAGCCTGGGCTGTGAGCATCTGAGGCACGTTTGGGCTTTGGTTCACGCCTGCCCTGTAAGCCCACGGGACACTCCTGCAGATCACCTCTGGTTTATCCCAGCAGCTATTCACGTGGGTATGCAGGGGGATCTGCACAGGTGAGCCAGCTCAGTCCTGAGCTCAGCTCCCCCTAAACCTGGAGGGGGTGAATTCAACACCAGTTTGGCTCTTGCAAGCAAAGCAGACCAAAAGCAAGAAGTGCTGGAGCCAAAATTCCTGATGTCCAGTCCTGAGGGATCTGTTCTTTACCCAGGGGTGTCACAGAATTGGAACCTACCTGATTTCAGGGTGGATTGCCTACAAAGAGATCTTCTTCCTCTTTCCCTCTCTGTCCCTCTCCACTAAAGACTCCTAATGGCTTCCTAATGACTTCCTTGATTGCTCCTGATGTTCTTACATGATTTTGAACATGCTACAACTAAAATAATGAGACTGGTGTGTAAATTCTCTCCCTGCTCAAGGAGACAGATTGTTACCACCTTTCCCCTCCTCAGAAACTCAAAAAGCTGTCAGAGGGGGGTGCAGGAAAGCAGGAGCTGTAAACCAACAAGCCTCACTCACTGAACTATCAGCACTTCAGTGCTCTGCATCTTTAACATTCACATCTTTGGCTAATAAATCTCGTGGAGATCCTCGATGTAAGTAATGTTACAGCCTCACGTTGTGCCCTAAGACCCGAACAACTCACACCTACAATTAAGCAATGTGCTGAAGCAGCATATCAAACAGCAGCACCGCCAAGAAACGGGTCCTAGATGCTTCCTCCAAGCTTGTTTCCCACGCCAGGTAAAGAGAGATCTTTGAGGTGTTTGCTGGGGCGTTGCGCTACAGACTCCCCACAGCAGTATGTGCAGTGCTGGAAGCAGAGATTCCCCCACGGCTTTTGAAGAGCAATGCCAGGCTATGGCGGGTATCAGGGAAGGAAATGCACACTGAGTTTCCACAGACGTGCAGATGCTTTAAAGGAAAATACAGCTGTGAAGTTACCAATGGCTCTATAAGACAAATAGAAAGCATCCCACCTTGGATCCTACAAAGCACAAACAGCGCTGAGTAACTGCTTATACTGTATTCCCCTCATGCGCTGCATTCCTCATTTGTTCCTCAGTCTGCCCTGCCCTCCAGTTCACTCGGAAGACAAAAGTAATCTTCCCAGTTAGTTAAACAACAAGTATGTCAGCGACAGCTCCTCAAACACCACAAATCCGTGCAGCCTCGCAGCACTGGTACTGCTCTGCTGTATACCCACGCAAGATCTGACCTGGGCTCTCTGACCTGTCCCAAAAGCACACAAGTCAGCAGAAAATCTGCTTCTGAGGAGAGCAGATGTGCAACACCCCCTGCGGAGCAGCACGGTTTATTGATGGCCTGTTTGCTTTTTCCTCTGTGCTGTTCCCTGGGTCACCTGCTGGAGCTGGGCTTTAATTCCAGCACCTGTAGTGCTGGGGCTACTCCACCGCAGTTAATGTTTTGAAATCAAGTCATGCTTTCAAAATACACCTTTCACAGACACGGGCTTCTAAAAGGAATTCACAATAAGCCATGGGCCGCTGCAAGACGGCCTAGCCTCCCCTAGATCTCATTCAGATTTACCCCAGGAGAGAACTGGACCACACTATCCCTTCTTTTCACCCATCCATAACCCTGGCCTTAAAGTCCCATCTCACTCCTGGTTGTCTCAGACACCTAGATGTCATCTGTTCTAATTTCCTTCTCGATCACAAGCTGACAGCATGACCAACAGCCTCTGGGGTCACTCCAGGGCCCTCCCCTCCATTTTCTTTCATGAGACAGGCAAGGCCAAATCTAGGGAAAGAATTTCCTGATAACAGCATGTCCTATTGCACACCACTGCTCTGTCCACCACTGTCCAGTCATGGACTGGCAGCACGAGATCAGGCTTTTTCTTGCCATGAGCAAGATGTCCATGTACATGTGTACGTGCAGTGGGCAGGCTGCACGGAAGATTTCTTTCCTGAAGGGACGAAGGTAACAGACAAAAACAACAACAACACAAGTTCTGACTTAAAATGAGAAATATGTAGGTCACAGGAGAAACACGTGTTTGATGTGTGTGATATTACTAGATATTCTTGAAGGTACCCCCCAAATGCCTCTTTTCCCCATTCAACTCAGGCCATTTGCTCTCCTGCAGACAAATTCCAACACCTGAAGCAACACTTCCTCCATTTTAGAGGACCCAGAAGCAGAGCTGAACTGAAACACTGCTGCAGCATGACCAAACCTACACAGTCTCATAAGCACCGGGTCCAATCTTCCATGGAAAGAAATTTTGTTGGGACAAACATAAGGGAGGCAATAGGTGCCTTGCCCAGTCTCTGCTGTTTCTGCAAACGATTGGCCTTGCCAGGACAACAGTGAGAACAGCCAAAGGTTTGTAAGTTAGAAAGGTCTGTTGCCCCCCTATCGTTATTCCATATAACACTTCACACATGGAAACTGCTTCCCTGCATAAATCAGCGAGGCCTGGTGCTACCTTTGAATTACTCCATGCAGGCCTGGCACGGCAGCATGCGGTGAGAGTGCTGCCTGCTGAACTGCTCACAAAGGTCTCCCTCTGCTTCCAATCCCCCTTCCCCACCTGCCTGCCATATCTGCTTGTTCTAGCTCTGCATTTCTTCTTGGCAGAGACCATCTCCTTGTTACCAGTTTCTACAAGAGCTCTGTTGGGCCCAAACCAAAACTCTGGACAGAGATGTTCCTTCAGCTACGTCCAAAATCTTGCCGCAGAGCACTCACAAGCCAACCAGGAGACAAAAAGAAAGGGATAGGCTCGATTGAACAAAAAGCGTTGCCTGCAAGCAGCAGCAGTGCCTGGGAACAGCAAAATGCTTTTGCTTATGGTAACTGTATTTCAACAACAAAGATCTGGAGTGACGATTGTATCACAGCCCATTCTTTGCAATTGGAAATAATCCCACAGCACAGGTAACACGCGGTGCCAGGCATGCTGGGGACTGGAAACAGCTGGCTGCAGGAGGAGCACAGGAATGCCAAGTCTCATTTGCATCACTCAATTAGCTTTCCCTTGGCTATTGCAGAGAAGTGCTTCCTGATGTGGCTTGCTGGAACCATCTCTTAGCTCGGGTCAGGAGAGCATTTTCCCAGCTCCTTGTCTCTGTGCCAACATACCTTCAGCGTAACGCGGCCGGACAGTCCGTCCCCACCCTTCAGTGCAGCCTGCGAGGTAAGAGCTTCCTTGGGAAGGTTTGAGTAGGGATGCCAGACTGAAAAGCTGCACTGACCAGTGAACAAAACTGGATATAATCACACACCTGAGCCGCGTTGCATGAATCCACTTACAGGGGACACAACTGGCTGCGTGATACAAAGCCAAGGCTGGGTACCACAAAAGGGCTTGCTGGAGCAGGTCAGCTCTGCAGCCTGTTGCTTAGTCACCAGGAGGAGGAAAAGCAGCGTGGGATGGCACTGGCTACTGGTCACATTACTAGAACTATTATTTCCTGCCACCCATAGCAGAGGAAGGGAAAGGAACCTCAGTGATAACGAGCAGTTTGGCATGATTAACGTCTGTGGAGTGATGGTGGATTTAGAGCAGCTGAGGCTGGGACCAACCTCTGGGGTCCCAAGTGCACCGTTTCAGAGTGCCGCTCCAACAGCAAGGAAATCAAACGGATTTGGGGCTTTTTTTTTTTTTTCTTTTTCTTCTTCATCAGGAGCTACACGTATATTTTAAAGCATTCAAGACAAATGCAACATGACACAGATGTTAGAGGGCAAAAGCTTGTGCAGCTGAACAACAGACTTCTGTAAATAATCAAGCTACTCCTTCTCTTTGACATCTCCCTCCACATTTATTTCTGTTTAGCTCCAGATCCAGCTTGTTCCGGGGGGCAAAGGAGACCAAGAGCTACTCAATTAAAACCGTGCAGCTGGTCATAGAAGCAGAAATCTCAGCAGATGAAGTTAGTGACGTGCTGGCTACAGTGCGCTCCCAGTGCCATCATGTGGTGAATCGTGGTTAAGACAACAAGAATACGAAACAGAAAAGCTGGCCAGCAGACAGCCAATAACTCAGCAAGGAGGTGCTCCCAACCTCATAAACCATGAAGGGAAAGCTCAAGTCAGCAAGAGGCTGGAACTGAAATATAGCTGAGCACTCTAATTTACTGCTATCTTTCCGACTTAGCTTTAGATGGTCATTTTTCTTAAGGAAGGAAGATTTATATTTAAATATATGTCTGAAATTATAGGTGTTTGAAAGCGCAGCGCTAAAGTACCACATGAACACATACTACATGATCACAGCAAGGCAGAAAAATTTAAAAATCCATCATCCATGCACAAACAAAAAGCCCTGCATTTGACCCTCGGGTGTAGTAAGTTGGTATGAGTCCCATGTTTGAAGGCAAACTCTGTCCTCGGTACATGAGTGCAGCCTGCTGCAGGCCATCCACATCCCCAGTCCCAGCCTCAAAGATGCAAAATCCCCACATGCAGCAAGATGCCTGAACCCTCTTTTCCCCAAAAGAGCATTCTCAGACACTTCCTCAGTTTGGGTGAGGCAGTCAGCCGGGGTTTAAGGCAACTCCACTCACGCTGAGCACCAAAATAAACTCCTCAGCATCGACTGCATCAGTGCTCAGGGCCTACCGTGGTTTTTCCAGCAGAAAGACCCCTAGAGTAAGAACAGTGTGTCCTAGGACAAAGCTGTTTCCTCTTACCTGTTTGCTTCCTTCAGGATCTTCTCCATGTTCACAATGCCGCGCATCTTATACAGGAACCACTTGTCAATGGCCGTGAGCTTGTGAATGACATCCACAGGGACTTTGTTAGCCAGAGCCTGCCGAAAAGAGGAGAGCACCAACCATGCATGAATACACGCTCTGCAAAAAGAACAAACAGCAACAGCAGCCGTGGAACAAAGACATACGTAGCAGCACAGGTCAACAAATCAAAGGTCTGCCAGGGGAACCCAAAACGTGCCCCTCAAGCAGGACATAGGGAGGGACCAAGGCACTTCTGCACACCCTCTGGTAACGAGGGCTGGCTCCTGTTTGAAGAGCTGGAGGATCTGCTTTTTACAGAGCCAGCAGCCAAACTTCAACTGATGGCAGCAAGGCCTGGTGGCCACTGAGTATGTGTCTTAACTACCTCTGGCCAGGCATGCTCAGTCTGCAGAACTAACTCCTCAACTGTACTCCTCACACCACAAGTCACTTAAATCTCGGTCCCAGTGTCACCACAGACCTGCAAATATTAAGCAGGAAGGTCCAAATTCCCAGCTGCAGAGCAACTCACTGCTTTGGAGCATTAAGTCTCAATTCACCCTTGAAAAACTAGACTGACTCAGAACACATGGCCTTGAAATACCTCTCAAGTGAAGGAGAGTCCAGCCCTGGGTGACACAGTTATGCTGTAGCTGCCATCTTGCTGGAGCTCTTTTATTTATTTCTAATTTTTAATCAAACTACCCACACAATGGGGTTAAAAGGATCCTCACAGAGCTATGCAAAAGACAGTGATGTCCAATGGTGTCCTTTGACAGGACACCACGCTATTGTAAAAAAAATCTCAGAAATTTGCTAGATGGTGCCCCAGCATGGATACAGTTTTATCTTCCACCACTGATACTTCCTGGGTCTCACCAGTGGTGTACGGTTACAGCTCTCTTAGTAAAACAACCGTAATCAACCATGATGATAATACCAGCATGCTATCTTCGCTGAGCTGAAGTAATCAGGCTCATTAATTTGTTACCGTGCTTAATTGTTTTCTTGCAGGGCAACATCCCTGGAACAAAGCCAGAGCAACTCCACTGAAGAAAACTCCAGCATTAATCCAGGGATGAGCTCAGCCACTGCGCACCGGCATCACTCCTCCCAGTCACCAGGCTGCAGACACGATGCCGTACCGCCACTGCTTGCTCTGGTGCAGTGATAAGGGCGATTTTATGGCAGCAGAGAGAAATGTGGGCCACGACACTGTTGGGCTCCAGTGACATTAAATGACTGAATTTCATTTGGGATTCTCTAAAGGATTCCCAGGGCACTCCCCAGGCCTCCCTTTTGTCCTGAGAGGTAGTAAGTTGCTGACTGAACAAATAGCCAGCTTGCTCGCAAACAGTGGTGAAAATCTTTAAGGCACACTAGAGGTTGTCAGTGCCCTTAGCACCCAGCAGCCGCTGGGTGTTTGGAGGGTGAGGTCAGACTGCAGTGTCAGTGGGATTCCTTCTGCCCACCTGTTTTCACAAGGTATGGGCATGGTTTGGGGATCTCCTACCTTCTGTCGTGGGTCGATGAGCCACACGCACACAGGTAACGTGACCACACACACTTACTCCGCTTAGGATACTTCCTTTAAAAGTCCTTCATGGGAAACTGAAGAAAACAAATGCCTACATCTCTTTCATCACAGGAGGGGAAGAGAAACTAAGCTACCTTAGTAGTTTAGCTCAGCCACCCGTGCTTTCTCCAGGCCCCTCTTGTTACTTCTGTCTCACCCCCGCTCCCCAGAGGAAGTATTTAGCTGTCCGTGGGTGGGAGCACGAGTGGAAGCTAACATGCCTGCAGCGTGGACACCTCGAAGACCATGACCCCAGTGTGAATCAGTACAGATTGGGTCCACAGCATAAATCTACCTACATACAAACCCTAAGAGTCACAAAAAAAAAAAAAAAGAAAAAGAAAAAAAAAAAAAAAAAAAAA